>NW_010388112.1:4539-7499 GCF_000710305.1 Buceros rhinoceros silvestris | reverse complement strand
TTCCCTAGGAAACTGAAGATCTATTACTGGGAAAAAAAAAATATTTTCAAGTCTTTTTTAAAACTGCAGATATGTTGCAAGATTTATTCCTTGTATTAGCAGATAAGGTCCTCTTCTTCCTTTCATTCCCTCTTCCAAAACACTTAGAAGCTTCTTTTCCTTGCATGTCGAAATGCAGCTGCTCAAAGAAGCCACTACTACCACAAGCCATTGCTTCAACTTGTGAATAAGCAGAAAATGTTACACAGCCTTAAAATACTGCTCCATAGACGGATCGAAGACTAGATTTAATTTTGTATTTGTGGTACAGCTCAGCTACATATGAACAGGGGGAATCTAAAAATACAATACTATAGAAGTTCTGTCAATTAATACCATGTCATTCCAAAAAACAGGAATTAAAAAAGGGAGAGTATCATGAAGTGTCACAGTTATTACTAACTGTGAAAAACTTAGTGTTTCTTTCTGTCCAAATACCAGAGAGTTAAAATCTGTTTGCCTCATCTGATGGTGGCACTTCCAAACACTTCCAAATAAAAGAGGTGAGAGCATTACGCCTTAGTGATAAACAGAAGAAAGGTTCCACAGAACACAACATCCTGGATCTTAATTCACTGCTTTAAGTACATTTATTCCCACTAGCATTAGCTAATAGATTATAAGTTCTGTAGCGCTCAGGCATATATATCCATTATTTGACAAGGGTGAGGATGGTATATACCTTCTAATGCTAGTCCTAGCCCATCTTCTTAAAAAGCACTAAGCGCTAATAAATAATTTTTAATTTAAAATATTCTTACCCTTTGGCCATTTCTAATAGACATCTCTACTTGCATTGTCCAGAAGGTCTGGGATACACAAAGAACAGTTTGTCCAGGCAACTCTCTTCCCCGATTAACACACAGAGTTTTTGGATAAGTTCAAGTGCATCCCAATGACCTAGAAAGGAAAAAGCACACTATAACTACAGGCAAAACCAGGTAGTGTTCAGCTTTAGAAATCATTTAGATTGTACTACTGAGAATAAAAAATAAATCAGGGTCTAGATTCAGCCTGAAATTCAACTATATGATACTGACACCTTGTAAGAAAATCTCTTACGACACTCAAAAAAATCCAAAAATGTCATAATATGAATGAAATTATCACACAAGATTTCTGAGAACTGATTTTACGATACATTCTAAAATTATTCTTCGCATTGGATACTTAAAATTTTCTAGCTCCATCTACAATGACACTAGAAAACAAGTGCAAATGTAATTTAGTTAGATGTAATTTCTCAAACGGATTTTTTTAATCCATTCATTCCACTAAAAATCAAGAGCTTTTAATTTTGCAGATTGTATTATTTAAACTTCTATCTACCTTCAAATGTATTTTGTAATAAGAGAATGAATAACCTGGTTCTAGCACTACTCAAGGATAATAGCAATGAAATTGAAACTTGCGCTGGAAAAAAACTTCCTCCGTATACCAACAAGCTATTTTCCTGTCATTAACCAAACACAAGCAAGAATAAAGTCTCTACTATCAACAAACTCCTCAGTAAACGGAGATGGCTCCTCAGACGAGCAATCTGCATATCCAGCAGCAAGTGTCTACAGGCCAAGCCCTTAGGTACCTGGACTGCCCCTGATACGTCTCAACCACTCCTGAATCGGAGCTGGGGTGATAGATGGGTCCTGACCCCTAGCAACTGGGGACAGTGTCCAGAAGAGCGGGAGCCAGAGACAACAAATAGGGCTCGCGCATGCCTCTGGGGCTTCTCTCTCAGGTGGGCCCTCACCCTGCTGAGCCAGGTGGGCTAATCTATCTCTCTTCCTTCCTCTCCTTTTCTTTCCTTTTTTTCCCATTTACTGTGTCATATTATATTCTCTCTTGCCAAGCCACCATCTATTAAAATGTGCCTCTAACATCCAGCAGAGCACTTTCCTATAGCTCTTCCACAGTGGTGGCTCTCAGCAGCAAACAGCACTCAGCAATGAATGCTTCTGAATACTAGCAACTTAAGAGAAAAAGCAAAAAAACCTCCTAGAAGTCTACCTATAGCCTTTTTTACACTCAGAAGATGCTCTCCTTAAATTTCACCAGTCAGTGAATGTATACTTTCATCAAGTACTTTCAGAGGCTGTGGAACTAAAGCTCAGATGTCGTCTAGCCATGATTCATCCATCGGGGCCACATTTGTTGTATCAATTCCATGGCAAAAGTAATAACAGTATTTCTGCAGGAGAAAAGAATCTGATGGATCAGTCAAGTCCAGTATTAGTGCATAATTACAAACAAGTACATCTCCCTGTATGCCAGCATCTAGACAGGCATGTGAAATCTGACTGACGAAATCTCAGAGCATTGAAGGAAACAAACACAGGTGATAAAAGGAGTATCAGACCAAGTTCGAAGAAATGCAAATGGAATATCCAAAGAAGATTAACAATGTCAGGAAGTAACACATGATTATACTTCAATCAATTTATCCCAGAATGAAGTTGATCTATTTTAAATACACATAAATGACAAAATTGTGCATACACTTGTGTCATACAAGGTATCATAAACCAGAACAAGAGCGAAGAACATTTTAGCCCTTAGACAAGGGCAGCCCACACAGACCAGTCCTATGGATTCCATCTGCTCAGACAAAGCAGTGCACCCTCCGTTACAAGCTATTCTCTCCTTCAGCAAGCGTAGAAAAATTCATTTATTTTAACCCTCACATTGGTTAACCTCCAGGTAACTCCAGGTAACTATTCTACAATTCTCTTAACCATCCATACATTCCTAATACGTCATTCTCAACAGTAGCATTATAAATTGTGTGAAACTAATAGTGGAAGAATATGTCACTGTCAGTCACCTCTCATTGTGTCGATCATCTTGTCAATATTCACAATAAATGAGTGGCAGAGTAATTCATTTAGTATTCTACAAAATGGTCTTTAGCTACTAAAATGTCT
>NW_010388112.1:0-4455 GCF_000710305.1 Buceros rhinoceros silvestris | reverse complement strand
CTTTCCCTATTGGCATATTAAGGATACACCCTTGGAGGCGGGGTTCTGTCAAGGGGTGGAAGCTCTTCTTCAGTAAGGTCTTGCTGCCCCAGAGAAAAAACCCGAACATAATAAAGAGTACACATCACATTCTTCAATGCATTGTACTGGAATAAGTAAGACATAAGCCACCCTACATGTCAATTCCGAACAAAAATGGGAGCTGACAAAACTTTACAATGAGCGCAAGACATTCTGATTCAAAAAGAACACTGAAGCATGTGACCCAGTTTGTATTTTACCTGCTGTGGTTCAACTTTTAAAATTGGCAATATAATTCATGCTCATGTGCATTCTTACAATTTGCAATCGTCAATATTTCAAAATAATTTAATTTTAAAATTTGGTTTACAGCAAACCCATCTGACACATCGTTTTCCTGTTCTTTTCCCAGATGGGATGAAGGGCAAACCTGCTGACGCAGTGGTTTAGACCTTGCCTGGAGAAAATATTTAATTTTTTAGTTTTACACTTGTTGTAGGTGCTACTAACACACACTTCAAGACTTCTTAAATACAGTAAATCAAAGAAACTGTAGCCTAATATACAGCAAGAATAAGGCAGCATAAAAATCATGCAATAAACTACTGCTTATGTGTTGCCCTCAAACTGTAAATATCAGACCATTAGAGATAAGCCTGTTACCTTACATGCAATGTTTTAAACTCTCTAGTTTCATACCTTACTTAAATATTTTCAAACTTGTTCAAAAACGCCACTTGCAACTTTTTCCAAATATTGAAATATAAACAGTGTTCCACACACAGATATCATCACCACCATGGCTTGGCTTTGCAAACGAAGATCTGGTTTTCCCCATGCTTCAAACGTGAGCACACCCTTCGGGCCTGTGCGGTGGATTTTTTAGGTGAGGCGCAGCGTGCGCGGAACTGGCTCCACCCTTTACACCTGAGGTTCATCTGCCAGGGCCCAGCGAGCTTGGACGGTGACAGCGAAGTCCTCGGGTCGTAGGTTTGGTTAGAGTATCCTTCTCTGAGATGGATGAGCCTTACAGGGCTAAACGAGCTCCATCTGCCCGGGTTTGGAGTCAGAGTTGTCCTTCTCCTAGGATGGCTGCCCGAAGGCTAGTGAGCCCATCCTGCCCGTGGACACACTTTGTCTGACCCTTCAGCTGAGACCTGTCTGGCCTGGGAGACCCCACTGGAGGCACATGCCACCACCAGCACAGCTCTCACCCTCACAAGGGCAAGCAAGCTCCTTCCCCACGGCAAGGTATATATGTATAATACACACGGTGCAGAGAGAGAGAACGTAGAGCTCAGCAGGTATTTGAATGAGAACCACTCTCTTTATATAACCATGCTGTGACATGTATCTGAAGATGAAAGCTTACCAAAAAAGGCAACAAAACTACCTGAGACAACCGTGGTGGTAAGTTTGCTATTCTCTTTGCCGACTTCCCTTTGCTGCTTGGACTGGGCTGGAGACAAAAAAAGCAAAATCACAATTACACATTTAAATTACCACTAATATTAGACTTCCAGGAATACTTAAACTTGCAATCTAGCTATGATCCATTTTTATCTCTTATATAATAATTTTTACCCATACAACTTTGTATCACTTTCCCTATTCTTCCTAGAGTGTTCCCACGTAGAATTCAACTTTCTCAAATGCCTCTGAAAAATCAGGGGTCTGAAAAATTAATTTTATGCTGGAAGCACTTACATTACCTTTTTGCCAAGATAGACAGTAAAGCATTAGAGGACACCAAGATGCAAAGCACAGGAAGGTTGTGTAGGCACAGCTGAGCTACCCTTCAACAAGTCAGGCTGGCTATCATTTTCAGTACAGTTGCTGTGGTATAGAACTCACTAAAGTTTTAGGCACATAACTATTTACATGAATTTCGCAGTCAAGGATAAATTCTGGCAATTCCCACGTGAGCCAGAAATCCAATCAGGCTCCAGAGAAAACCTCCTTCAAGATACAGGAATCTGACATAAATAAAAAGTGATAAAATATGTAGAGACACGTAAGTTGTCAGGAATCTCTTCATAAAGTAACACGTGGTCCAACTTGTGAAATGGGAGCAAACTCATTCCAGCTCTCGGGAGTTCTTCACCTGAACGTGACGGGGAGAAATTCCTTGACTACCACTAGCTGCAAGAGGGAGAAAACCAAAATATTTTAATACCTTGTTTCAAAATCAGCTGCACTACCCTTCTAATGAAGAAAAGATCCACCCTCCCCCTTTCTCTCCCTGAATGAGATTAAACTTGTGGCTTCCCCTTTAACAGAGATCAAACCCCTGGGGGATTAAAGGACTCTCAACGCCCAGCAGGCCAGTTTTGATATTTTTAATCTAGCTTTTTGGCAATCCCAGAAAAGGTGACTGAAGACTCTGCCACAATAACCACATTTCTCTTTCAGTCCCTCAGGTAATGCTCTCACCAGTCTATCTTTCAGTTAGGCATGGTCCACATGCAAGATTTTTCACACCTTGAAATTGTAACGCCCACACCAGTCTCCTAGTCTGCAGTGACACAAACAATAAGCACATCTCAACATAAAGGAGGGAAAAGCAGTATTACAACCAATACAGAAAGACATACGTGGCAAGCCTGCTTTTCAGCTGGTAATTGGAGCAGTGGTAACTCTACTGGGAAAATACGAAGCCATTGATTTCTCTGTAGTCTAACACATCCAACTGCAAAAAGGTTCTTTTCACAGACCATGTAACAGCTTCCAGTCTTCTTTAACACAGGCACAAATTCATCTAACAGTGTGTCCACACGGCATCAGAGGAGGATGCTTACCAAGCCGAGAAGCTCACAGGATGCAGTGTTTGGATATGGATCTATACAAACAGGCTATGATTGATTCATAGAAAAAATAAGGCTGAAAATCGCCTCTGATTATCCGCCCTCCTTCTCAAAGCAGTGCTAACTACGGAAAGTTAGACTGCACAGGGCCTTGTCCAGTTAACATCTGAAGTTCGTTCTCTAAAGTCACTGCCTCTCACAGCACCACAAAATGATTTGGCTGGAAGAGACCTTTAAGATCATTCAGTCCAACCGTTCACCCTGCACTGCCAGGGTCCCGAAACCATGTCCCTCAGCACCACATCCACACGGCTTTTAAACACCTCCAGGGATGGGGACTCCACCACTTCCCTGGGCAACATGTTCCACTACTTGACCACTCTCTTTGTAAAGAAATTTTTCCTAATATCCAACCTAAATCTCCCCTGACACAACTTAAGGCCATTCCCTCTCATCCTGTCACTTGCTACATGGGAGAAGAGACTGATTCCAACCTAAACGAACTAAACCAAACTAAACACTCCCAGTTCCCTCAGCCGCTCCTCATAAGACTTGTTCTCTAAACCCTTCACTAGTTTCATTGCCCTTCTCTGAACCTGCTCCAGCTCCTCAACGTCCTTCTTGTAGTGAGGGGCCCAAAACTGGGCACTGTGTTCAAGGTGTGGCCTCACCAGCGCTGAGTACAGGGGGACAATCACTGCCCTGCTCCTGCTGGACACACTATTGCTGACACAAGCCAGGATGCCATTGGCCTTCTTGGCCACCTGGGCACACTGCTGGCTCACGTTCAATCGGCTGTCAACCAGCACCCCCAGGTCCTTTTCCTCTGGGCAGTTTTCCAGCCACTCTTCCCCAAGCCTGTAGCATTGCAGGGGCTTGCTGGACTCAGCATTTGGCCTTGTTGAATCTCATACAGTTGGCCTCAGCCCATTGATTCAGCCTCTCCAGACCCCTCTGTAGAGCCTTCCTACCTGCAGGCAAACCAAGCCCCAGAGAAGTATACAGGAGCAGCAGAGAAGAGTCTTTTTGACAGGAATAGGGAGATTAATGAACAAACCTGACCTACAAAGACTCATGATACAACAAAAAGACATAATGTCTTGAAGGAGAAGCTTGTATTACTAGAATGTATTACATTCTCATCTTCTAGGAAACTGTTTCTAAGATCCACATATAAAATAGTGACTTGTTTAGAGGTCTAGATTAGATGATTTAGATTCCTGTATAAAATTTGTCATTATAATAGATGGGATATACAGATACTCAGTAGCATCCTACTTTCCCTGAAATGTAAGCTACTTTCATGGTCAGATGCTAAGTGCAGTGCTTGCAAGGTGCTGATGAACCCTAGATTTATGTTTCATCCTATCTCATCTTCAAGTATTTATGTAGCCACATTCTCCATGCACACACCTATGTCAAGCATAATCCGCAAATGGTGTCAAATGCTTTACTAAAGTCCAGGCCGAAAACATCCACAGCCCTTCCCTCGTCCACTAAATGGGTCACCTTGTCACAGAGGGAGATCAGGTTGGTGAAACAGGACCCCGCCCCATGCTGACTGGGCCTCGTCACCTGGTTGTCCTGTAAACGCCGGGTGATGATCTGCTCCATGAGTTTCCCTGGCACT
>NW_010388111.1:105796-106123 GCF_000710305.1 Buceros rhinoceros silvestris | reverse complement strand
CGCCCCCCCAGTATTATACGTGAGTCTGGTCTAATGTGCCTAAATCAGAAGTAAATGTATAATTAACCTTTTTTTCATGATAAATTAACATTAATTTTCTTAGGATTAGTGGGAAATAGCATAATATAGGGCAGGTTTAGCATTCACAGTAACTGTCACATGGGACCTTTAACACTCTTACAGGATTAGTGCAGCCAGTGATTCATCCTGTTACCATGCGCACAGAAATAGTGTGCAGCTTCTGACCATCAAAGAGGCTTTCCTAATTATCGGCTTTTACAAGTGAGCATAGAAAGATTAGAATATAAATATGAGGAAGATGGCTTC
>NW_010388111.1:102196-105606 GCF_000710305.1 Buceros rhinoceros silvestris | reverse complement strand
TTCCCCAGCGAATAGTTTGATTTTGAATGAAATTTTGCGGTATTGTTTGAGAACCCATCATTAGGAAGATAATTAATGAAAAGGCCTGTTGTTAGGCTTAAGTGAGTGTGGTGTCTGTATTTCTGACCCTCTCTTTTTCTTTTACAAGGGCATTTCTTCCCTGTCTTATTAATCTGAGCATTCTTTATGCAAGGAAAAAGATGAATAATTTTTGAGGAGTGGGAAAGCACTGGTTGCAAGTGTAAGGCTTTGATGATACCGAGAAACAGGGCAGCTCTGTTTAGGTACTGAAATACAGATTCAGTACTCAATTTTTGGAATTGAAGGGCCCAGAAGCAGAATTCTTTCGCTTAAACACTTGAACAAAAATAGGAAATAAAAAGACAGAGACATTAGAAACGTGGTTCTGGTAAGTCATATGAGCTGCCAGAAACTCCTTCCCAGCTGTGCTGTGATTCATGTGTCTCTGAAGCCTCACACAGAAAACCGTGGTTCAAAAGTTAACGATGGACATGGTTTGCCCTACCTGACGCTGCTCCCTCAGAGCCTGCGCGCAGACGGCGACTGCAGCTCTGCAGAGGTAGCGTGCTGAAACCTTGTGAATGTGCAGTTTGATTGTAGGTCTGATCCATAGATGACAGAAATTTTTCAAGCAACTCACTCCTTCTCTATCTCTTACCGTGGATGCAGCGATTTATTGTCCATAATATAGCAATCCTGACCTGCTCAGCCGGGTCTGCTTTGTTCCTCCTTTGCTAAATATCAGCACGTGGAGGAGGAAATGTGGAACTGCACCATCTGAGCCATACCTCAGGAACACAAAACATGCTACAGCCAATATGCTTTTAATGTGTCACAGATATGCTTTTACAACCTGGTGAGCTCTGTTTCATAACTCAGAAATGACTCCTCTCTGAATATAAGGTATTGTAGATTGTTTGGGTCATTAATCCACGTCAGCCAAGAGTCATCTACATTCTCCTGGATACATTCCCTTTTGCAGGCACAGTTCTTGTCCATGCAGATTTCAAGAATTTAACAGATTAGTCTGGGGTTTGTGGATGTCCTAGAAGTTTAGATACTACCATGTAGGCAGCCATATGTCCATAAATCTCAGACATCTGGCAGTCCAGCTGGAACTGGTGTGCACATGAGCTCTCTTATAGCCATGCACAGCAAACACTGCGAGGAGCTGGGTTCCCTCCCTCCACATGTGCTACGCAGTTGACTTGTGCTTGGAAATGTCCTGAGCTGTTGGACTGGTTCATTGTGTATGGACAGGAGTACCTGCAGCGTGTTTTTCTTCATGCCTTTTTCTTGCCCTAAACCCTGCTATTTTGTGCAGGACAGCCCGGGTGAATTCAAATGAATAATATAAATGTCTTTGTCTGTATGTAATATATATGGATGTGGGCTCAGGCCGTTGGAGGCCATGTATTTCAGTGTGTAGGCTGGATTCTGATTTTACAAACAGACTGCAAATTCAGAGCACCTTTTGGTTCTCAGTGCAATTTTTCTAGGTCTACATCTTAGTAGCAGAGATCAGCATGGGAACTGCTCAGTGGAACTTTTTTTCCCTGTCTTTTGGTATCCTGAATATTCATGTTTACCAGAAAAAACAAGAAGGCCGAACTTGTATGCTGTCTTCTGAAAGCAAGCCTTTTTGTGCTCACTGTATATTGGAGAAATTGTCCGAGAACAGTTTCTGCATGGATTGTTGCTGCAATGCTTTCAAGGACAGTCTCATCCTGGGTTATTGGCTGTTGTAAGTGCCAGTTGCACACACACGCGGAGGTGTATTTAACTTGTGCACTGTGTTTGCTCTATAGTCAGATTTTGCATTCATCAACAGATACAATTTGCTTATTGGTTGGAAAAGTTCCTTTCCTGTTATGTAAATTCTTCATCTTCTCTTAGACTCGCATACCTCTATTACATCTCAAACAGAGTCTGATCGTAGGCCAAGAGGTCTATATGTGAAATAGAAGTTGAGTGTAGGTTGGGGCAGCTGGGTTCTGCTGTCTTTTAAATTACAAATTACATGGAAACCAAGAAGTTCTGCTGGAGGAATTCTATAGAACTGCATCTTGCTAGACAGATCCTCTCTGAATTACGCACAAGGTAAAACCTGGTAAAGATGAATCCAGGTAAGATGAAGCTGTTTTATATGAAGCCTAAAGGGTTTCATGAGGTTATGTGTGTAATTATTTGCAAATACACAAGCACGCCTACACGTAAAGTTCAGCACTTTGTATATGGGTGTTTAGGGTAAAGGTCTTCGTTTTCATCTTGTGCCAGGGAAATGATGGCTCTTTGTTGTAATTAAATCTTTATATTTTCGAGAAGAAATTACTGTGCTCCAACCTGAAAACTCATTGTGCAGCTGAATGCTTCTCTTTGCATAGAAACTGTTCATAATTAATAATTTGTTTGAAGGATTATCAGTGCCAGACTGGATTGGCATCTGCGCTTTGGACATGATGTACCTGATAGTACTAACAAGTTATAACAACATGTATCAACTACTGTAATTATCATATTGTCACTGTTTTCTACAGATGTAAAGATACATAATTCAAGTTGACAAGCCCAAAGATTTTATTGGAATGACCTGTGATACCCTAACTTCTCATTAATATACAGCCAAATGCACAATATCAATTAAGTGTAAGATACAACCTCAGGGCTTCTTAACATTGGTAGCAGTTAAAATTAATAATGCAACAGAAGTTCTTACTATTTTATTTTCCTACCATGTTGAAATGAATAACGTTGCAGTATAAAAGCTTTCTTAAAAATGTGTGTTTTTAAATAGTCGGTTCTTTTTTGCATTTTCGATTTTTACATTAGTATGGAGTAGGAGTAAATAGCATTTAAAATGAAGCCATTGTTTATTCACAAATCAAATAAGCTACCGACAGCTGCCCTAGTGGCTTCCTCATTCACTTAAATTAATGCCTAAGGCCTTGGGGTGAATAGTCTTCTGGGGAGAATGTGGGCATTTATTTTCGATTTCCATTCAATGTTGGGTCTTTTAATGCCAAATCCTATTTAATGTGCACATGTTATGTTGAACTGTGTGCAAATTTATTCTATGGACCACTTGACAGAATTCATAGTATTAAAGTCACATACAATTTGTACTAAAAAAATAAGGTCTTCCCTTTTGAACAAGCGGTGTAAAATTCTGTCTTTATTTTAGTTTAAGATCTACATAGCACTGAGAAGAGTCCTCTACGCAATGATAGTACTTTTTAACTGAGCTTGAGCTTTGATGGTTTGGATTTGTTCCAAGCCCTGTCCATTTAATCAGGGTTTTCCTGTGCCCTCAAGTGTTGAGACAGAGCTGTGATGGATGCAGTTCAAGAACTTGAGGGGGAGAGTAGTTTTGCTAGGTTTGAGTATCCTTT
>NW_010388111.1:79965-102108 GCF_000710305.1 Buceros rhinoceros silvestris | reverse complement strand
TTCCTTTTCCCCCCCCCCCCCCCCCCCCCCCCTCAGTTGGAAACTGCTTAAATGTATTTGGACACTTGCATTATGTCAGGTTTGCAAAATTGATTAGGCCTTGTGTCCGCATAACGACTTGCACCCTGTGACAAAAAGTTGATGAGAGGATGTAAGAGTGATAATGAACCTGTAACCTAGTGGTCAGCCTTCTCCTGGGGAAGCGGAGTGCGACTCCGGTTCTGCTCCAAGGATTGCTTATGCATTTAACAGAAATAATTGAATTGGATGTCTGTCGCTATCTCATTTTCTGTCCTGACCCCATGTTAAAATGATTGTATTTTTTTTCAACACCCAGTTTACTAAGCAAGTTCAAAAAATTCCAGTAGGCTTTTAGCTTCTTAGGTCTGGGGGAGAGAACATTTCCTCGGTGGATCTTGAGGGGCTTTGTATTCAGCTAAATGAAAAGCCACTCTGCACATTAGCAGTGAGGTTATGGACAGGCACAAAGACCGAGCTCAAATGCAGTTCAGTAAGAGGGGAGTGGCAACATGGCCTTGACTGAAAGTCCCTGGTCTAACCTCAAATATACGGAAACTACCGGGCTGTGAATGAAGTGCTTATGGACTTTATGTGTGTCTCTGATGTAGCAGCTGAGCAGGGGCCTGGAACTTTGTAATCTTTGATTAAGAGCTTAGTTTCCAGCTAAGACCCACCACAGATACGCCTGGAACATTACTGGAAAGCTGGTTCTAGGTGGCTACTAGCAGAGGACTGCATTTGAAGTTGAGAAAGAAACCAAGGACCAAAACTTTGACCTGACAGCCTGCAGAGGGTATGTGATTTTCCTTCTCTGTGCTTCCAACTTTCACCAGCTTTTGTTTCAAAGCTCAGTCCAAGCCTAGGTTTGACACAAACTTTTAACTGGTAAATCTTGGATGGGTTGCACTTTTTTTACTGCTCTTTTGCTTCCTTCTGCTTGTTTCTGTCTCTGCAAATTCTCAGATTTACATAGCCAACGCTGGCAGCCTTCCAGTACTTAAAGGGGAGCTGCAAGAAAGATGGGGAGGGACTCTTTATCAGGGAGTGTAGTGATAGGACAAGGGGTAACAGTTCCAAACTGAAAGAGGGTAGATTAGATTTGAGGAAGAAATTCCTCACTGTGAGGGTGTTGAGGCACTGGAACAGGTTGCTGGGAGAAGTTGTGGATGTCCCCTCCCTGGCAGTGTTCAAGGCAAGGTTGGACGGGGCTTTGAGCAGCCTGGTCTAGTGGAAGGTGTCCCCCTCCATGGTGCAGGGGGTTTGGAACTAGATGATGTTCAGGTCACTTCCAACGCAAACCATTCTATGACTGCGAAGTGGAAGGTGAAGTGTGCTTCTTAGGTTATATCTCTGCCTTCCCATTCCTACCTTTTCTCCAGTCCTTCTGGCACAGGTAAAGGTCATGTCCCCTCTGCTGTTTAGTGTTCAGCACCACTTTATTTTCTGGATTTAGAAAGGAGGGGTTTCAGCGACTGTAGTATTCCTCTGGCTCCAGTTCTGCTGTGCTTTTTTCCTTTAAGAAGCGAAGTCGGTGCTAACCTGTGCTTCAATTCCCAGATTTCCCAGTTTACAACAGCATGAAAATGGCATGACTTTTGAAAGCTTTGCAGAAGCCCTACGTGGTTCTTAATAGCACCCACATTATGACAGGAGTATTGTCAATTTTAGGGATTTTTACCACGTTAGAAAGCTGTAAGCAGCAGCTGACAGGTGGAGGTTGTGTCATTTCCTCAGTTACTTTTTGGCTTGGGGTTTTGATTCGTGTCAAGCACCTCCACCCCGGCAGCTTCAACAGGACAATTCTGCATTTGCTTTATGTACACTTCACTTTTGGAAGGTTATCTTTGTGGCCATAAGGGCTGGAAAGCAGTGGCCAAATTTGTCAAGCCTGCATACGTGAAGGTATGTGTTTCAGTTCCTCTCGAGGTACTCAGATCAAAGTGATTTTCAGAGTTGCCACATTTCCCCAGCTACCAGTAACTCAGCATGAGTTTGTTTTGTTGAGTATCTCTAGAGAAACCCTTGCTTTTGTTGAGAAGTATGACAAGAGGTAACCTGCTATACCCTTTTGTCTTAATGTGCTTTTTATTTTTGTAAAAGCTTGTATTCTGAAAGAATTAGTGGTTGCAATTCCGCTCTTGCCGAAGAGAGCTTCCAGCTCAGCGTGTAATAGCAGATTTGTCCCTATTTGCTGCAATATCAGTTATCCTTGTCTGCTTTTTTAATATTGTAACTGCATTGAGAGAAATGGTAAAAAGTGGGCAATACACAGTAAAATTCTGTGCTTGTAAGAAGGGGGAGGAAAAAAATGGTATGCTTGAAAAACTTCTAAAATCTATGTTTCATAGATCATATTGGTGTACTCAGCATGCTGTATGTGGAAAAATCAGCATGTAATCTTTTTAGGTTTTTTTTAAGTAGTGTTTGTGTATTATATGAATACTTTTGTAAATGACTCAAACTGAGTTATCTGTTACCTGTTCATTGTCTTCTGTTGTTGTGTTAGTTCAGTATGTGTTTACACATGCCATTTACTATTTTCATCACCTCTCCTCTGTTACTCCATCTCAAAAACTTCACTCTTCAAAGTTTACCTGCATTGTACATGCATCTAAGGCCACTCTTTTCTATTCTTGAAAGTTACTCTGTCAGAAATACTGAATTCTGGAGCATGGGATGAGGAAAGACCGTGTTATTCTAACAGAATCGTATAGTAAGGTTGTGCACCTTGCTCGAAGTGTCTACCACTGGAGACATGTCTTTGGTGTTTCATAGTTCAGTTGTGAGCTGCTGTCTGCATTTGCCTGTGCAGTGCCCTTGTGTCACGTTGTTCTGAAGGAAAACACAGTCTTTTGGTGGCTAAAGCTGAGGACAGAGCTGCTTCCTTCAAGTGTGCCAGTTAGAAATATTTCCCATCTGAGATTAAACAATAGAAGTATTAAACATCCTTTTATGGAACAGTAAGAAAATAAAGTACAAGTTGGTGACACATCAGCGTTTTTACCCTTAAAATCTATGGAATTGTTCTTGACTTCAGTGAGAGTTGGCTTAAACTCCTCAGTCAAACAAAGCACCTACACGCCTAGTTACTATTTTAGCCCCTGTGTTTTCATCCTCTTTGGAGCCTAAATACTTTGCGCATTAAGAAAAGAAAATTAGTTATAGCTATAAATCTCAAATAAGAATCTTTATATTGAAAAGATTTTTTCAGGATATGAAGTGACCAACTTCGTTGGAGCTGGTTTCAGTGTCAGATCTGTAGTATGTCTGGCTGGTATAGACCTTTTGTGGCACTCGTTCCAGTCCTGAGTATGCCTAGAAAGGGTTAGACCAGATGATCTCCTGAGGCACTTTCAGCTTGAGCTGTTCTATTATCCCAGATGAATACCAAAAGGATTTTATCCAAACTTACCTGGTCCTTGGAATTCTATTACTTGCTGTCTGGGCTAGAGAGGGAGAGAATCTTGCTTGGGGGCTTCTCATAATACAGATCTTTATCAATTCATTATATTATGCTGAAATTTGAAGTCACAGAATGGACTGGACTACAAAGGAATAAGAAATTTACATTAGCTGTTATCCCAACCACCTTCTCATTTGCATGCACAAATGATAAATTCCATCTTTTCTATTGCCTTGGATATTGATTTTGTTTTTAAATTCCTTTTTCAGGGTACATATCTATTTTCCCTTCATTGCTCTTTTATGCACCTGTTTAAACACAACACCAAGAACCCCTAGGCTTGATACACAGAAAACAAATCCTTTGTGAATTTTTAATTAACCTGTCTATATGATTTGAACCGAATAAACAAAAGTTCTTGCATATATTTCCATTAACTGGCCTTTTGTGTTCTCACATTTCCAAGCAAAACCTTTCTGGGGGAAGATTCAATTAGCATTTCGATCTCTGTTTCACTTGAACAGTTCAGGCATGTTGTTAAGAATGTAGTCTTTTGTCTGCAGATAAACACGGAATTAAAATCCAACGTAATATACCAACTAAATTAAAACTGGGCAGCTTACCAATACCCATCAGATGTTACCTACAGAGCACATTTCTCCTTGCAGCCCGATGACCCCAAAGCGGCTATGTGTGGCACTTGATTGTAGAATTAACACAGGGAAATGGATTTGTGGGTCCTTCGGTCCATGGGAGAAAATCCAGGCTAGGATTCCTCACCAGAGGAAGACAGGAGTATATGTTACACTTCCCTTATACAGGAATAGTCCCTTCCAACCTGTATACCTTTTTCCGTTTGTCCCTTTTCTGAGGGCATTGACATAAAAGAAAGAAGTCTATAAGCAATTGAAAGTCCATAGGTGTTCTTGGAAACAGCTTCTTATCAGGTAAAAATTGGCTTCTACAGATCCATGCAGTAATAGCTGGAAATGAAAGTATGAATTTCTATAAACGCACACTAAGAATGCTGCTGTTTTAAGCAGTGCTCTCCAAGATACCGTTATATTCTTACAATAGAGTGTAACACCTCATTTACTCAAGCGTAAGTGTTGTTTTATAATGGCAATCAGTGTCATTCATTCCAGTGTTCCTGTGTACAGATGTAAACAGATCAATTCATTTTGGTTTTTAATTTGTCTTACATTTTCTCTGCCGAGTTATAATTTAAAAGCAATAATTAAGCAAAGATGTTACACTATTATTCTAACAGGCTGAGGGAAATAGCCTTAATTTCCAAGTTCCGTAGACAAATGAAATAGTGATAAATATGGTGGCAGTAGAATGAACACCAGTTGTTTTTCCTAGAAAAAATGAATCCAGCAGGATTCCTTGACTGCTGTTAGCCTTTGGGTTTACAAATAAACATCCCACATCTACTTCCGATGTCGGCAAAATGCAGCTGACTAATTCTGCAGGCAGTTTATAAACCTATTTTGATAGGTGTGTCCTCCTAAATCTTATAGCAAATCAAATGTGTGTCACACAGCGTGACCTAACATAGCTGAAAGCGAACTAGCACATACAGAATTCACATATGCAACTGCAGGAGAAAACGTGTCTTTCTCTGTACCTTGTCTGCCACTCTCTATCTTTTCATCTTTACCGTAATGCTAAAGATGTTTACCCTAGCCGTCCGGAACACCTCACCAATGTTGTTCGTAATCAAAGAGCTTTTGACCTTTCCAAAAAACTACTGAGGTTCGCTTGTTTGTTTTAGGGGCTTTTAAATTCAATGTGAAGTGCACGTATGCACAGAGGAGCAGAGGTGGGATCTTCAGGCCCTTTACCAATTCAGAGTCCACACTAACCTTGAGGACCTTCAGATATGTTTTTTGGAGTGAAGATTTTTATGTGTAAACTGAGACCTGCATTTTGCTAGACCTCTGGAATCAAAGACTTTTTTGTATATGTGAAGTGGTTTTCAAATGGCACATCACTAAAATTCCTATGTTGTCCTTTGCTGCTCTTTCAGCCACTCGCTTGGCTGGAGTGTAGTTACTGTGATGAGAATCTATAAAAGCAGTACTTTGGTGTGGCTTCTTTTGGCCCAGGAGAGGCTATTGTTGTACTAATAGCTCTAGAACTGTGTCTGAGACTTGCAAACTCTTTGGCTGGCGTAAAGCTGCTTTGTTTTTGCGAATGTCCCTTTTTGGCAGGGAGGACATCATGTGAGCATCCCTGTGGGGTTAGTGGTTCTGGTGGCTATCGGTACCCAACAGACAGCTATAAAACCTGCAGCCGCTCTGCTGTGTAAACAGTGTTGCGTAGTGTTTCCAGAACACTTTAGTTTATAACCTTTCTTTGAAAACCAACTCCCTTAATGATATTTAAACACGGATCCCAGATGTGACAGTTAAATATACTCATCCCTTGGGAAATCAGCAGTGCTTTTTTTTTTTTACTTTATTCATTACTAAGTGCCCTCTGCTATTTTTCATGCTCTCCCTCCCATTGTCTCTCAGTCCCTCCGTGTACTCCACATTACAGCAGAGACTGCAGTGGTTTGGTTCTTACCTTCTCATGAAGAACAGCATTATCAGCTTACAACGGCAGCTGAACAATGTAAATTCTCACTGCACTTAATCCCAGTTACAAAACATTACTATAGAGCAGCATGTTGGGTTTCACATTTCCTTGTATACGTAGCGTGTGTGTATCTGGGTGTCTCCATATGCTGATGCACTTATGCACAGTAAGAACATCACCTGTTAAATGGCCTTTCGGTAAAAATGAGTACTTTTTCACCAGCAAAGTTTCTTCTTTTTCTTTTCATTCCAAGTCAAGGATGGCTTAACTGAACAGTCTTAAAAATGAGTGTAACTGAGTTTTAATCATGGACGGAAATATCTTATGTCATGTCTCAGCTACAAAGTGGTTTGCCTTAGTTTTCAGAGAAGGTTTATTGGAAAGATTACGCTAGAAAGTGACACTTTTTGCAACTTTAATGAAGAATGTTAGTGACAAATAGGAGTCTGATGATTAACTTCTTATTAATTGTTGTAGGATGCAAAGGCACTGTAATATTTTTCCCAGATGCTAATGAACTTCGAGTATCTCTGTACTATTGAGAGCATATTTCACTTCTCAGGCACTCAGTTCTCTCTGTCTCTAGATGATCTGGGCACTGACTGTTCCCTAGGCACTGGAGCTGATTTATAAAGACCTACAGAACAGACCTGATGCCATCAGACCTTTTGGCAGGACATTGCCTTCTACAGGTGCCACATTTTGGCTTCACAAACCTTTGCCTATAGATATCCTTCCCCTGACTTCTTCCTCCCTTTAGTTCTCTCACTACAGTGCACATGTGGAAGGAGGTAATTTTTATTTTTTAGAGGTCTATTCTTTTCAAACAGATTTCATCTGTTTTTCAGAAGTTGTCTTGGGTTCATGCCATCGAGATTACTTCTATGCAATGAAGCACAAAGCTGAATCTCGTCCATCTCAGTTTTCTTTAGTGTCCTTTCATCTTTTTTTAATCTATACTTGAGGGAACCACATTTTAATAATGAAAAAACATCACTTTGTTTATGAAATTCATGTAGACAGTGACCTGGCCCTCTATTAACATTTGTAATGTAGTTAGGGTTCAATTTAGACAAATTTATGTTACCTGCTTAGTAAATGAAGATCCTATAACAGAAGAATTAATCATTCATAGTTGTTATTGATATATGCCTTTCTGCTTTCAAAGAGCACATGTTAAAATAATACCTAAAGAAAAAAGTGTGCATGAGGATATAATAAATGTACGTATGGCTGAACACGTAGTGGTCCATAGTGCTTTGAAATTCCTGACTGTATGGTGGCTTAAAGACATTATATGTATATTTTTCTAAGCTGTACATTGCTCATTGCTTTTAAACCCTCTTAGAATTATAACTCTTACAGCAAAGACTTAATCTAGTCTTTGTCATGCTGTATAGGGTTGTGTACTGACTTACGGTTTATGGATCATTGTCTTAACCACTGACAAGAGAAGTGTTTGGCCTTTTCAAGTGCATTTCCTGAAAATCTATCATGGCCATTTTAGGAAAGAAAAACTTAATTGGGGTAAGATCTCATTTAAGCTATCCACATTTGAACAAAATTAACCTTGGCACCCCTTGTAAATGTTACTGGGAAGTCTGTCAGACTGGACACATGGCTTTCACTGATGAGTGACTAACTGGATGAAAATATGTTTCAGATTTACTGGGGACACCATTCAAGACTGGTTGGAATTTTTTCTCTAAAATGCATGGAAGAGATTTCTTAACAGTGTATAAAAGTTACCTTCAAAGCTTTATTAGAATTTGGATTTGGGGACCCACAAAAGAATAATTCATTTAATACTATTGGTACAATACCTGGGTGCATTTATTTGCAGCATCAACTAAGGCCCGTGGGAAGATGGTGTTATGATTAAGAAATTACTGCAGGACCTAAGATTTCTGCTCAAAGTATCTCTTAAATCCCTTGTGAATACACAGATTTCACGTGTGGTCTGACCAAGTCATAAATACTTTTCCTGTGCATGGATTCCATAGCTGTAAATTGGAACTATCATGTTGTCCTTCTGAGATATTAGGAGGATAAAAGATAAATTCATTAGTATTTTGTGGTAGTAGGAAGAAATATGTAATGGTTAAAACCACAGAATTACTCAAACACCAAATATAAAAATCTGTGCTTAGAGCTGTTGATTTGTACTATGATTTGCCTGGTTCAAATCAAATACAAACCAGATTTTGCAGAAATCCATAATGAAATCTCATCTTCAGCTTGCTGGCTTTCCGCAATGTTTTTTCTTTTCAGTAGCCTGAGTCAGGAGATGATTTCATTTTGCTTTAAAACAGCTGTGGATAATGGGGCAAAAAAATCCCGCAGGAATATTCCAAAACTCTGTGCCCTCATGCTGAAACCTGACTGCATTTGGGAGATGCTCTGTGGGGTGGGCAGAAATGTTATATAGCCCACAAAGCTGCCGCCCTCTGCAGCAGCCTTCCAAGTGCAGGATAGCACTCAGGTGTACCAACATGAGGTGGTCTGAATCAGTTTTAAGTGATGTGTTTCTTACACACTGTAAGTTGGGATGGCTGGATTTATAGTAGACTCGCTTTATGCCTTCCTGTGTTTGCTAAAGATCGTGTAGTAGTAGACCCCCTCTCTGCCCCCAAAAGGAAACATTTGCGTAAGTGTATGTATGAATAGATGTTCTCTTTCTCCATCCGTCACTGTCTTCTGCGGCATCTTCTGCGCCCCTGGTAGCCCCTTGCTTCCCCACAGTTTGTATTCATGCTCTCTGACATCCTCAGGAGTGGGGAAGATCTCATGCCTTGCAACCAGTTAATTTTTTAAAACTCTGTGAGTGTAAACATATGAAATTATTCATTTTGGGCAGGCTGGTGGGTTCTTTGTGTTTATAAGCTTTGTGTATCCTTTAGATCTTCTTATCTTTTACCAGATCACATTCAAGCTTTTCGTCTCTACCTTTAAACCCCAATAGATCTTCCTCTTTCCTACATACGTATTTTGTCCATATTGTCTCTCCTCATGTTATCGCATCCTTCTCTTTAGCTTTTCATCTTGGTTTCTTTTTATATTGCGCTATCCCTAAGCTGTCTCCTCTGCCTCCAGAATCTTCGTTTTCATACTCTAAAGTCTAGTGCCTTGTCTTGCTTGTCATATTTTGTTTGTATTTCCAAGGAACAAAATTTACCCGACTGTATGTTTACTAAAAAATCTGTCTTAAAAAAAAGGGACTTGTGAGTATAATTATATTAATAAAAATATTTTTTTCATAGAAGATTCACAATGTTTTTTTTTTCTTTTCTAATTGACCGAGATGTTGCATATTCAGACGAAGCATTATGACTGAGTTAAAACTGGTTGGAGGAAAGAAGAATGGTGTGAGATTTTAAAGAAAAACACAAGATATTCAAATAAATTAAAATAAATACTTAGCAAAATGAAGAAAATCATTCAAATCTATAACATAATTTTAACTTACCCTACTGACCTCTAATTTCCTTCTTTTGAAATGTGGCCCCATTACATTAATCAAATTGACATTGTCATGATATATTACACTCATTAAAAGGGTGATTCTTTTATTCTAGTTAGTTTACAATTTCGTATCCATGCTGTGTATCTAGTGACAGCTTTGTACAGAAAATTAGAATTTTGTGGGTTTTTTTGGTTTCATCTTTGGCTGAGATGAAACAGCTTTTGTTAAGATTTGGCATTAATATCACAACTGTATTGTTTCCAAAACCAAATGGAGCAATTTTTGAATGAGACATATGTAACAGTGCATACTACAAAATATTTAAAATTTATTGAATAGTACTAGATCAAGCACCAATTTGTTTTATTGTCTGTGGCTTGCTTTCAACTATTGTGCTGGAAATGGATATGAATAAGTTTTTTCTTTCTTTCTATGGGTCAGATTCATAAAAAAAAGTTGATCTTTATCATGTTTTTTTCAACTCAGTAAATCTGTCCCAGGGAATAACGCAGGTATGTATCCAGGATGATTCCTGAGCCATGCGATACCTGTGCCATCTTATGCTGAGGCAGACAAGCTTTAAAATTTTCTCAGGGCACTAGTTGAAGTGTGGTTGAAATTTTACTCATTTATCACTTTCAAAGCAGCAGATTTGTCTGTTTGTTATTGTACTTCTGTGACTGAAAACAGGATTTAATGAACATATTATTGAAAATTAGCAATGATTAGGGCAAGTCTTTAGAAGTTCTTCTGGTGGTGTTTTTGTTCAAGTTTATTTTCCACTAAAAAGAAAAAAATCGTAATGTTCAGAGATAGAGTAATCGCTCTGTTCAGCCTCTTATGATTTATGCATGTGATGGGAATTTAAGAATAGAAAGATTCCTGCAGTGAATCAAAACAGATGTCCATCTATCCCTGTCTGACAGCAGCCGATAACAGCTGCTTTCCAGGACATTTTTGTAGCTTTTTCCTCTCCATTAAACTCCACTGTAGCAGGATAGGCATGTATGTGGCATGGTATCAATTAATTTGCTGTTAGTACAGGTGAAGGCAAGACAAGAAATAGTAAATAAGAAATAAGTCTTGAATTCTGCTTATAAATTCAGTATTTGTTTTTGTGTAGAGGCTTCTCCATGGGTCCTCGAACAGACTTCTTCCCGTATTTAATATATAGGTTTCTGTTATGCATTGTTTATGCAGAGAAAAAACAAATAGCATCCTCATTTTTTCTGTGAGATGCCTAAAGAGCTGTAGATTAGATTTCTTGTTCTGTGTCGGTCTCTTTTGAAGATGGAAGAAGGCTATGAAATGAAACAGAATATGACATCTTTCAGTGAAGCAACAAAGTTACTCTGAATTTCTGAGTCTAATTGCAAGCAGAGAATATAGTGCATTGTACACTCCAATTACATCGAGCATTTTACCCTCAAAATTCATGGGAAATTCCTAGACTGGAAGTTTAGAATACATGGCTGCATACTGACACTGAAGTGTTGAAAGCGGTTCCTTCAAAATGTATTATGCTCTGTCACTCTGTGTGTGAGGGATGGGGATGATCCACATATGAATCATGTTTATGACATAATGCTCAAGAGCCATTTGGGAAAGAGGTACCATTCTGCCAGGCTGTATGCAAACAGGAATACAAGATAAACCCTACGCTGATGAACTTACAGAGTAAATCACGAGGATAGACAGAGGGACAAAGCATGCAAGCAATGAAGAGTGTGAAAACTGCAAACACTATTTGAGTTCTATGATTGATTAATTGAATTTTATTAACCTGCATGTTAGTGAAGACATGTTTTTCTCTCTTAAATGTCCACTATAAATATGTTTAATCAAGGAAAAGGGCAGTAGAATTGAAAAGACAAATGTGCCTGACATTGATAGAAATCCTGTTTGGAGAAATTGTTCAAGAACAGTTCATCCATGTAAAAATATGATCCTTGTAAGACTGCCAAGGTCATTGAGGCCTGTGGTGATCCAATGAGTAAATGCCGGTCACGCCTGGAGGCAGCTTTAGCTTCTGAACTCAATTCTTCAAGAAATGTAAAGTAGTTTTACAGAAAAGAATGTTTGTCATTAGCCTGTCAAGGCCATTTCCTCCTTGTTTTCTCAGTGCCGTGTTTCAACGACCGTATAGCCCTGTCTGTACCTCTCAGCTGTCTTAGATATGCGCAAATGGCAGAAGGGCTGGCACTGGTTTTATTTGCATGCTGCCATTTGGGAGGTAGCTGAGACACCTCGTGGGATGTGTAGATGTACGTACACAGCCCTTTTTAATGGCAGGTCATCAGCAGTCTTTTGTACCAGTCCATTGTGGTTGGTTTGCCCATACTAATGGTGACTCCCAGTAAATTGCTGCAGTGTGGCCACCTTAATGAGATATGCCATCCTGGTGTCTGAATGAAAATTTATGGTAGCTCAAGATATTAATACATTTGTGTAGAAACAGACCAAACTCTTTAATGAGAACAGTACTAGGTTATTAGAAAGATTAATCCTTTCACTGCTAGCCCTCCACCATCCCTGCTGATTTGCCCTCAGCCATTGATATATGCAAATCCCTGAAATATTTGGTGCAACTTGAATGCATCGTCTTCTCTCCTAGACATACTAGGCGCAGGCAAACAGTTCACAAAGAACATTTTGTTCACAACTTCTGGAAAAACCTTACCATACTTACTTTAGTGCAAATGTGTCTTCATTCTGTAACATACCTTGATGTTTGAATTTGCACATGATTTAACATCCCTTCAGCATTCATATTTTCTTTGATCCCCCTGCTTATTAAAAAATGCAAATCTAAATTGTATCTTATTAATGCGCTTCTTTGTGCTAAAGCTGTGGGGGGTTAAAATCCCAGCTTTGGTAACGTATTTGGATTCTTAATGTGCAATATGCAAAGAGAGCTAGACTTTCTGCGGGCCATATTTTGTAATCAAATGTTATGAAAAAGATTTTTATTGTGCTTCTGTTTCCTGCTCTCATGGAATTCAGAGAAATAAAGAGAGTAATGACTTCATTGTTGTACAAAAAGTATTTTCAACCATGAATAGAGGTCCTTATTAATTTGCTGCAATTTCTCAAAAATGACAATGGATCTTGGATGAAAATTCAAAAAACATTTATTTTAAATATATGAAACCCTTTTAGTTGGTTGATTTGAAGTAAATAGTAATTTTCTTTCATGGACCTAGGGCCTGGTTGTTGTAGTAGTAAACAGTGGTCGCTCATTTTTCCAGTTAAATATAGTAGCTTTTAGGTACTGAGTACATCCTTTCAGTATAGGAAAAAAAAAGCAAATGCTGTAAAATTACTGATGCATTTAAGGCCATTAAACTGCTCCCTATATTCCCTTTTTGCACAACTTGACCTGTCCCTTTGCCCTGGTAAAAGCTTTCCCTGTGTGTTTAATGGCTTTTTTCTTAGTGTTACTCTTTGTTTTCTGAATTGGTTCTTACACATCTGCCTAACTTGTGTGGTATTTGGGTGGGTCGCTGTGACATAGGATTTTGCATTGCATAACGTATCACAGCAATATGTAAAGCATCTGTGTGATTGGTTAAAAGAAAGTAGGAAAATGTTAAGCCTCATTTGATGTAGTGCCATGTTACTTCTTCACAACTTGCTTTGCATCAAGCTTGACATACAAATTGAGCTTTTCCAGAAGCGGTCCAATCATTAGTGAGTTTTACAATGATATCTGGATGAAGACAAACTAAGAAAGTTGACTATTTGTCTCCTAACAGAAAGGCAAAAATGGCCTTAGGAAACAAATAAAATGGGGAAATTTAATGCAAATTGTATGTTTGTTGAAGCAGCTAATCCTTGTGTTTGTTTCTGCAGTAGGTGCAATTTTAGGACATGCAGATCCACAGTAAATTGTTATGATAGTACACTGTGCTTTCTTTACTCTCCTCTTGTTGCTCTTGCTGCTTCAGAAGCCTGAGAGATCCAGCTGTGGAATCGAGATGGCATGGTCTACCATTATGTAGAGTGGATAACCTGTTACTGCACTTATTCTAAGTTTTTGCAAGCTCAAAGGAGAGGGAAACTCTTCTAAGAGCCATTCTAGCATAGCAGCATCTCTACACAAAGCTTCAATTTGCCTTGAAAAGAATGACTGATGAGGGAGGGACAAAGTTCATCTGGGAACCAGATCTTTGTTTTAGCAGGGCGTTCCATGGTTTTGGACTTTGGAGATCATTTAATGGCTGTGGCCCTCATCTGAAGGCCATGAATTGCATTTGATTTGATGCCTTATTCCCTGTTCCCATATATAGGAAATGCTAAGAAAGTGGGTTTGGAGCTCCTCGGGCTCTGACTGACAGCTCCATGGAGATAGGGCTTTGGGGTACTGGTTAACTTCTCCAATTGTTTTCACTACTTTCCTGTACAGATAGATGAGGGCCTATTATCTGTTAGGCTCCAGAAATTGTCTGCTTTTGTAGTGTAAAGTATGTGTTGTGGAAGTCCTTGACTTGCTGGATCCACAGCCATGTAGCACTGGAGATCATGACTCTGGTACCACCTTTGCTGTGCACAGTGAGTGATCTTACATGTGCTGTCATGCTTCCCGTTGTTGAGTCTGTCTCTGGATTTGCTGTTTCTTCAGCCTTGTCACATTCTTGACAGCAGTAGCTTTAGCCACTGTTGCCCTAGCCCAAACAGTTTGCCTGTACGTGGACCACAAGAGAGGTTAAGAGAGATTCCAGTGTCCTGCTTGGGAAAATATGAAGAAAGGTAAAGCAGTTTAGTGCATGGGAGATTCAAGAGTTCCTTATTGCTCCTGGTGGTCGGATAAAAGTTTAAAAAGGTGATGGGGCAGCTGGTGGTGGGTAAGTTATCCTGATCTGGTGGCTTTCTGGTCTCTTTTGAGTAAGGACACTTTGCTCATAGTTTGGGGCTTTGAAGTTCTGTAGATGTGAGTGCACGTCGGAAGATCCCGGTTTTGCCGTAGGTGGCTTTACCTGATTTGAATAGAAAGGATGTTCATTTATGTGCTTGATCATAAATGAAACAACAGTAATGCAGTTTTGGCCAACTTTGCTCTTCTTCAGAGTCTGATTTATTGTAATGCTCTACTTCTGTGGACCACTGCGATGAGGCAGTCACCAGAAATATAGTTTAACTTCTTAGCTGGGGTGAAAGTTTGTTTTCCTTCGCCAGAGGAGAAAAAAAACAACTGAAGACTGCCAATACCTTAGTCCTCACTTCCTGTGTCTATTTTTGATCATCTGTATGTGCTGATGGTGAAAAGACAGATTTTTGACTTTGAGAACTACTATTCTCTACTGAAAAAAGATTGTCTAAAAAGTATTCAACAACATAACTCAGCAAACAAGTTAGGAAGGCAGTTTTAAGTTGTTTGACCTGTAACATAGCACATGACATGACACCAAAAAAAAAGTTAAAGATTTATATTTCCTTTTTAGTTTCAAGTCAGATTGTGTCTTGAATAGAAACGAAGAAAAGCACAGAAGGAATGTTAGGGTTTTTTCCCTTCTGATGGCCTGAAATTCTCCAAAAGAAATTCATGTTCGAGTCCTTAAACAGGTTTAAGCTGTCGCTATATGATTAGCAATTATCTTTGAGAACTCATGGAAGAAAGCGGAGATCCCAAGGGGCTGGGGAAAGACTAACACAGTACCTACCTTATTTAAAAAAAAAAAAAATTAGATAGATATACACACATTATCAATAAAATAAGCCTAGAAAAAAGGCCCAGGGAATTATGATCCAATTCCCAAACTCAGTGCTTGGAAGAATGATAGAATAGGGTATTAAAAAAATTGATTTAAAAGCATCCAGGGGATGTAAGGTGATAAGGAGGGTCAGCGTGCATTCATTAAGAACAAATGTCAACGCAGTCTAATGTCCTTTGTGACAGGGTAATTGTCAATTGAATTGTAGTATGTGCTGTTTAGCTTAGATATTGGGGAAAAGAAACTTTAAGAATAACTCAGTACTGTCGGTATTACCCTGGAGGCTGCAGCATCCCCTCCACCAGGAGGTACAGACAGATATTTTGTAAAGGATGGGCTCGGTTTGGCTTGCCACAGGAGCATGAACTAGATCACCACTACAGTTCCTTCCAGCCTTGAATTTCTCTGATCTTGTTAAGAGTTCACAGCACAATACACGTTTTCAACTGCTTGGTAAAATCCTTGACAGTGGGGCTTCCCTGAATTTATTCCTTAGTGTTTGCAGTAGGAAGGCACAACGTTCTTTTTTCTGCTATTTCCTATAGAAATTAGCTGAGGTTTTTCCCCATGTTTACATACGCTGTATGAATGTTCACTGTAGTCTCAGGCAGATAACTTTCATCTGCAAGCAGTTTTTCATGTACAGTTATATATCTGTGTGATAACTCACCACGTGCAGGGCAGGGCACTGTTTTCAAATATCTCTTTACATCAGCAAACCCCTACGTCCTCATGGAGCCTGTTGGGTGACAGTGAGATGACTGTGACTGTAAGAGCTCTGGCTGTATGGATCAGATTACAGGATCATTTACTGCTTTAATCCATTTTTAACTGGATTTAAAAAAAAAAAGGAAGAAGAAAAAAACCCACCCGTGTCCTTACTATACATTGCATTTTGTCCAGCATTTGAGCAGAAGGCCCCAATGTACAGAACTACTGTGTCACAGGTTCCCAAAGGTGGCAATTTTGCTTTTGCATCCTTTCTTTATACGTTCTGCAAGAGCATAAAAACATAAACTTTATCCATTGTATGCAGTTAAAATATAACCCCAAGTTTTGCTTTAATCTTCACTGTTACAGTTATCTCATTCTTCTTGTTAAAAAATGAGTGAATGCGCCCCATTTGGCTTAAAGCAACAGATCTATATCCAGTTAATTGGTGGATAAATACGGGGTTTTGCTATTGATGTTTCTTGATTCACACGAAGTGGTTATATTAATACTGAAACATTATTAATCAATAGATAGCTCTTTAAAAATAGATCACTAAGACTAGCCAATTACCTTTAAGTATGTATCAAAGGCGACAGAGCTATCTGACTTACACTCGTGGTCCATTAGAGAGTTCCAAACATTTTAATTATAAATATATTTTTATCTACAAACCTACAAAGCAAATTTAAATTTCTCATGCCTCAAAAATTTAAAAAAAAAAACCCTCACAAATTGATTCTTCATTTTTTCAGGTTTTTTTTCCATTCAGGAAAGCACAAAAATATGCTTAAATTCATCTTAGTCTCCTGAATAAAAACTAAATAAACTGTGTGTTATCTTGTACTATTTTAAGATAGTCTGATCTGTGAGATCAGAAAAGTAAGTTACAAAGACAGATCACATCATCTAAGTGTATATTTTTGTTTGGTTTTCTAACATTAATTAACTCTGTCAACTTTCAGTGGCATTGTTTATTTCCCCTCCTCCAAAAGGAGAATCTGACCAAAGCATATGATCCATCTATAAATTCCCAGAAATCTATTATTTAATCAAAGAATGTAGGCTGTAATTTTGGGAAGCATACAGTTTATTTTTTATACCGTGCTGAAAGTTTAAATACCTGTTTGAAATATAAAAACTACTCTGACCTATTTATGGAGTCACTACTGACGCTTCTGCCTCAGGAAAGGAATGTTTTGGCTTTGAGGATTGAGTTGTGTTTTACAATCGGATGAGAAACTATCTTTTCCTTTGAGATTATCATACCATTCATCACATAAATTCCCTTATTTAAGTGGACTATTTCCTCTCTGGCTCAAGTCCCTCAACAATTATCAAGCGTAAGCAATCTACAGAGAGTAGCGCGAGGTGTAGCTGATTGTCATTCAATGCAAGTGAAATCTTTAGGTGAACATTAGTCACTCTTGCAGACATGTGAGCTTGAAGTGGAAGCAGTCAATTACAGAGCAGAGGCTTTATGGCTACATTATTACCATCATACTATTAGGTTTTCGGCAGTAGCATTCTGTTTGATCGATCCGTGCCAAGACATTGATGGATAGTTTTCTTCTTCAAATGTCAAATATGTGGGACTTTTGTACTTTATTTATTTACTGGTGCACTACTGTGCTGCGGGTATCGCTCCTTTCTGCATCTTTGTAGCTTTAACAGCTAACCGCGATTCATTTTGTTTGAAGTTTTGGTGTTGATTTCAATAGTGTTCTTAATCTTTCTTCCTCATGCTCTTGAATTAGAGAAAACTACACTGTTTTATTGGATATACATGAAAGTTTCACAGTTGTACGAGGGACTTGGAGAGCAGGAGCTGTTGCTGACTGAGAAATGCATGTGCATGGTGGTATCCAGTGTGTAGTGAATTTTGAGATTCAGTTCTCTCCTCAATGCTTCTATGTCTTGTGCTTGTTTGGAGGCGTTGAACCCTATATTATTTTATGTCTCCCTCACGTCACAATAGTTTTAGGACATCACTGTCTTCAAGAGGCCAGTTTAGGTTGGATCACAGGCTTTAATCTGAGTACTGTTTTTTAAATAAATATATGCATCTGTAAGCATATTCAAAAGTAAAAATACTGCTATTGATGCTAATCAGTAGGTATATAAGCAAACTTTTTTGGTTTTGATGGGGATGAAGAAGCATGTAATGCAAGCAGAGAGTGAATATACGTAGGTGCCTGTCTGCAGCCGAACAGAGAGGAAACTCCTCATCAGCCGGTTTGTGAGGGACACTGGTTCTAAGTACTTTAACCTTCTGCCAGGATTTT
Organism: Buceros rhinoceros silvestris; assembly: GCF_000710305.1. NCBI lineage: Eukaryota > Metazoa > Chordata > Aves > Bucerotiformes > Bucerotidae > Buceros > Buceros rhinoceros. The sequence continues at coordinate 83,928 of NW_010388111.1, read as the reverse complement.
CCTAACAGTGTTACTGGATCCATTCTTCCAGAAAAATGAGAGTAGAGAAAAATGGGAAACTGAAACTTGCCGAAGTTTTCTGCTCATTTGGTTAAGCAGGCAGAAACAGCAATACAAAGGCTCTGCACCCATCCTGCATCCCTGGCTTCAGTCACGCAGAAAATCAGAGCAACCGTCAGAAACGAGAGCTATGTGTATGCGAGGAGGTTCATGGAGCCGTAGTCTCCATGTTACCACACCATACATACAGTGATCAGCAGCTGTTATGTGCCTGAGGAGTGGCTGTACCACTGTGCAAAGATTGTGCACTATACAGTTGCTGTCTCTGCAACACTGTACTGGCTGCACCTGCAATGAAGGGAATGGGAGTAATATTGTTAATACCAGAGAATTAGTTTTTCAGAACCATCCATTTAGGTCAGTACTGCACAGGCGTCCCAGCAGGATGTGAGTTGGGATGTCAGTCTCGTGGATTGAACTCCTGGCAGCAGTAACACTTTTTACCTGATTAGGAGTGTTAATGTTTGTGGGAGGGTGGGGAAGGAAGGGATTTGGGTAAATGTTACAGTTTCGATTACAGGACTATTATACGCTCTTGGTTCGTCTCTTATCCATGTCCCTCCAGTGCTTGTTGGACAGTGTTACTGGTGCTGGATAGGAATCCGGACCTGGCAATTCAGTAGAAATGTATTGTGAAGAGGCTCTGAATGAAAAGGACTATTTGAATGTAAACAGTGTTGTGATTTTACTTAGTGAGGATCACTTCTCACTAATAGGAGAACATTCATTTTACTTTAGTGTTTGAACATTGAAATAATTAATTTTAGTGTAACATTGGTTTTCTCTTTCAGTTGTTTTTACTTTAATCCTATGTTTGTGTGCATTCACATATTTGTATACATGTGCACTAAATAAATCCAATGCATTCCATATGTATTTTAGAGTTTAAAATGAAGCCAAGGAGAGTGTGAGCTGATGCCCAGTTCATGATAGCACTTAATCAAATGCTTAGCTGATTTAAATGGGTTTAAAGCATGGGTTGAATTAGGGCATAAAACCTGGATCCAGAGTTTATTGAACCTTGATACAGAGTTTATTGAAGCAAATTGAAGTTAAAATACTGTGTTCAGTGGGCTTCAGACTGGACACTAAGTAACAGGCAGCCGAAGTATGGGGGCAGCACCTCAAGAGAGGCACCAGTGCTATATAGTTAACAATGAATTAAAAATAATTTGATTTCCTACTTGCCTTTTTTCAAGAACTACTTTTTTACATTTGGGGCGAAAAAAAGAAAAATAAAAAAAAAGGACATTTGTAAGTGAAGGTAAACCAGACTAGCTCAGGGAGAGGGATCAGCAGAGAAAAGGGGAAAGACCAGGACACTGGAAACAGAAAGAAGCTTTCTGTCTATTGCCACGTGTCACACGTGGCATAAGTGGAAGTGAAAGGTAATTTAGAGTAGATGGTAGGTAGTGGCCCAGTTATTAGTGTGGTCTAATTTATTAAATAACATAATGATCTCAAGTTAATAAACCCCCAGTTGCATGTAGGTAAGTGACATACATCATACACAGCTGCCTTACCTTCATTTTGTACTGCTTTATCTTCCGGACACAGTAGGATAGCGACCATCATAATCATTATTAAATCTCTAAGTCAGTGTCATTTAAGTTACTTATTTCCGAAGTACCTTATTTCCCTTCTTCCGTTAAGTGCACCTGCTTCGCTGCTCAAATCTCCTTGATCATTGGCTTTTGAAGTCTCAGCAACGAGACTTAGGATGATGTGAGCAGCAACACAGAGGCTGCAATTCATGTGCGCTTCCTGAAGCTGATCCACAGCAAATCCATGAATAGACAGGAGTTACCAGCATCGCCCTCTTCGTATTATGCTGCATTTATTTGTATTCAACAGGATTGCCTTGGGACCAAATGACAGAAAAGAGGAGCAGCTGCTGGTGGATTAATGGAATGAGGCTCATATTGTTTGGTAGATAGGCCAGATAACTGCCCCAAATGGTTTTCACTAGCAGCAGGCAAAGGGGTGGTGAAGTGGTGCCTCCACAGCTGCTGTGACTTTTGCTGTTTTCTGACTCTATTGCTCTCCCTGCTGCCATGATGGCAACCTTCGCCCCACCCCTACTGCTGCTGTCACTAAGTGAGCATCTGCCCTGTTTCTGTTACTGCTGCTTTCTCTGTGATTTCAGTCTTCTCTCATGTCAATGTACGTTTGTCATGACCACAGAGACATCTGTGGCTCTCTGACAGGAGTTCCAGGAGAGGTTTAGAGAAGGCAGAGCTCTCCTCTTGTTGTGCTGGAGAGAGTATCTTTCCCCATTCTTTGCTTTCACGGGTTTCCTGATTTATCCCATCAGCTGCTCTTGTCAGACTCGATTCACAATAACTTCTCCAGCCCTCTGTCCTCTCTTGATTTTCCTTCCAAGAGAGTAATACTGCAGAATAAGTAGGATAATTTTTCTACTAAGGTTTTATATACTTTGACTCTTTTTTTCAGTTTATAGCCATCAGGAGCAAGCTGCTGTCATAGATAAGCAAATATCTACTCCTGCAGTAGACAGCCAGTGTGTGCAAACTATCCCTACCTATACTGGTATTGCTTGAGGCTGGAGTAAGCTATGCTTCAGCAACTCTTGAATTAACAGGTTTTGTCTGTCTGTAGAAATCTCCTGACTACAATTCCTACAGTAAACCTTGGTCAAATGGGTTTTTTTTGTTAATCTCTACTTTTTTTTTTTCCAAATCTGAGAATAAAATAGCATAAGTTTCCTAGCAAGTCATTTTTGTAACGACTTATGTTATGAAGTAAAATTAGTAGGTTGTGGAAGACTAGCTTGAAAGAAGAGTGGAGTGATGGGAGAATGACAGCCTCCATGTAGCTAAAAAAACCATTGCTAAGAGGAAAGGAGTGAATTTAGGAAGAAAACGGGAGAATTAGGTTTCGGGAATTGATAATTAGAGTCGATACCAGGGAAAAATTCAAACAGGATGCACAGGAAATACTGGTTGGTTATGTGGAGAGGCTGTGGAGTTACTTGTCCTTTATATTCATGAATATGGCTTCAAGGAGGTCTTACTCAACAATCATCCCTGCAACTGAGGTTAGGCTGACCCACCTGTTATTCCCTGTATCTTTAAGTTTGCTATTCTTGAAGATGTTTGTGACATTTGCTTTACTCCAGCCATCAGGAAGTTCCCTTGTTTGACAAGACCTATGAAAAGATTAACCTCACAGTGACATTGGCCAGATTTCGCACCACTTCTGCATGCATATCCTCTGGTCCTGTGGGCTTGGGTATGTGTAAGACGGCGTCAGTCAGGATTTGTTCTGGTTATAGCTGGTCTTGCTGTGGGGCAGGAGAGTGGATTATTTTGTTAAATCCCTTCCAGCCTTGTGATTCTAAGATCAAATATGGATGCCAGCTTTATCATGTCTGAGGTCTTGTCTTTCTAGAATTTCCTTACTGCTTTGACAAGGTCTCCTTCCTTGGCATCTCCTTTCTCTGCTTGAATCTAAATGCTGCAAGTTTTTGGGGGCTTTAGGCAGACCAGCTGAGGAACACAGAGAAGTTCTTTGGTTCCTCCACAATGCATTTATCTATCCAATGAGGTAAATGGAGTTCCCGGTTAGACTTTTGAGCAAGAGGTTTTCTATCGCATGAATAGAGTTGCTGAGAGTCATAGTCATCTCTTAAAAAAAAACAAACCAAAAAACATCCAAACAAAAGGAAAATCGTGTCAATGAATTTTTACTTATGCTCCATTGGCTGAGCGTCTACTTGTACTTTTTTCATGGATAAATTTAATGCCCAAACTTGGACATATGGATTTATATTTTTGTTCCTGGTGTTGGTGTTGTGCCCATTTTTACATACATTCATAGGCTAAGTGGAGTCTTTTTGTGTTATGCCAGATAGTAGTCATGTTCCACCTTTGACCTCTTTCC
>NW_010388111.1:62824-79880 GCF_000710305.1 Buceros rhinoceros silvestris | reverse complement strand
TTTGGTCCATCTATTACTCTTTCTTTTGATGTTGAGAAAAAGCATGGTTCTGTATGTGCAAAAGTACCTCTTTTATTTAATATATCCTATCCACTTCTAATGTGTTCACTTCCCACATTTAACAGCTTTATTGTTTAATGAAATGAAAAAAGTAAAATGGAAAAATGCAGTTCTATTGACAAAACAAATCTTGGCATGTAGTTGAAACACTAAAATACGTGTTGGAAAATTTTAAAATATTAAACCTCTAAAAAGACCCTATGTTTACATTTTATAGCACATTTTACAGCTAAGACTGAAGTACAAGATACAAGAAAGTAATAATCATAAGCTTAATATTTTTCATAGTCAAAAATATATAGTTAGTTTATGAAAATGCTCTAAAACTCCTTGTTGCTAATTCAAAATCCAGTTACAGTGCTAAAGTTCTTCTGTTAAACTTTGGGATGTTTTGCTTGAGCCTGTGTGAAAGTTCATTTCTTTTAATGTTTTTCCTCCTTCCTGCAGACTTATTGTTCATATAACCCTGAGCACAGCTATCTTAGAATCAGCCTTAAGTTAGGCAAAAACATTCGGATTATTTCTCATGCTTATTAATAAATCTGTAAGTAGCTCTCTTGTGAAATGAGACATGGAGCCGAATAGTATGGAAACATTCAATGTGCATATGCACGTGGGTATACAAATGAGCCTGTGTGCATACATATGGGAAAGACCTCGGCCGGTTGAAGGCAAGAATGTACTGTGCCCTCAGTGTATGTAAGTGTAGAAGTCCTCTGGTTGTGGTGCACCAATGTAAAGAAAGCAAAATCTCATGTTGAAATTAGCTTCCACAACAGGATGCTAGTGTGGTTAGAAAAAAATGCTTTCCTCAGAGCCAAGAACCTTTCCTTGTCCAAAATCTGTGGTTATTTCAGGTTTCGATGTCGTAGCTGAGTGTATCCAGCAGCCCCTTCTTTTCTGTAACTGGCGTGACTTCAGCAATAAAGCAGTTGTTAGTGAGCAGAGAGAGGACTCTGGATTTCCTGCACTCCTGCTGTGTAGATTCAAATGCTAAGTTTAAATAATGGATGAAGCAAAGATTATTATAATTGATCATTGTATGATTTATATGTCATAATTATAACTAGGTTGAGAGAGAATTTTCAAAAGCTAGTTTCCTGGTAGCCAGAGCCATTAAATAGCAGTGTGCTGCCAAAACAAAAATTAGGTGGGAACATAGCCACAGAGTTCAGAATGTCTGTCCTCCCCCTGAGTTATAACTACCCGTATGAAGACAGGATCAGTGGTGTTTTCTTATTAGGAACAGAAAAGGCTGTTTGAATTGTTTTTCTTATCTTTCTAACAGAACTCTGCGTTGTTTCAAGCTTAGTCAAGCATAACTGGAAAACTGCAGAAATCTAATGTATAACAAAACTAAAAGGTGCAAGAGGTTGAAAAGGTTAATTAAAAGTGTAATGATCACATTTACCGAGACAGTCCAATTAATCACTTTATTCCAGTGGTCATGTGATACAGGAACTATTGCTACAGATAACTGATTTCTAGTGCCGGGACACACGGTCTGTGTTCATTAAAATGTGTGATTTTGTACAGATGGAAATTTAACTTTTTATTTTAGGCTGCTTTTACTTAGTTTGAAAATGTTTTTAAATAGTAGCTAGTGTTTAACCCTGTATCCTCACATAACTGCTTTCTCCGGCCATACTCCTCTGAACACTATGAGAGCATTGCCCCCTGGATATTTGTAGACTTAGAGCCCCGCGGGAGGTTTGCTTACAGCTTAATGGGGTTGTAGGTATAGAAGAAATAACGCACTAGAAATACATCACTATGTAATGTGATCTCTCCGAAACAGTGTATATGACCAACAGAGTGAATTCTCAAGTGTCAACAAGCACATCTAAATGTAATTTTTACCATGTCAACTGGAAAAAGGCAAAAATAACCTTGAAGGATCAATTACAAGGGTCGTAACCTTGTATTATCTGATTTGGTATAATATTCACACAAGCTTTATTGGAATGGAACATAAATTTGAAAAATAGTGAGATGAGAAAGGATTGCAATGCTAGAGCAAAGAGCTAGAAGCTTTCTCCTGGTGTGTTTTGCTGGGGCAGCACTTTAGAGGGAGCCCATTATAAGCAGGAGAAGAGTAGTTATGTTAACACGGTAATTAATCAAGTCTGAGGAAAAGAGGAAACAAGTTGTGAATTCAATTCTGCGGTAATAAAAAGAAATGCTGCCTGAAAGAAGAAAGTTGCTCTGTAAATTGGCATGACTTTGGTAAACAGTCCCTCACTGTGTCTTGAGAACTTGCACGCAGTAAATCACTTCTCATGGCAACCGTGTAGGTTTGAATATTTTCACAGGTTTGTTCTATATTTCTGTGTGTGCTGGTTCTTTCTTAAGTCTGTTGACTTAGTATTTAGCTAGTAATAAAATACTGAACTGTATAACATAAGAGCATATGCAGTAACACATTTTCACTTTGAATATTTTAAGGGGAAATTAATTAGAACTCAGCTGAGACTGAGGCGATAGCCTTCCACGTCGCAAACCCAGCCTCTGACTCAGTACAGAGCACGAATTGTACATGCAATGGCTGAGATCGCTCCCTCAGAAGACAACATATTCTGTACATGGTCCCAGTCATGCATAATCCACCCCTAATGCTAGAGCAGCGTAGGCACGTTAAAATGACCTTTACACCCCCAAACTCTTAAGGGTAGGATTGAAATCATTGGTGCAGTAATGTGAGAAACGGTGACTGGGTCAGTTTGCAACAATTGGAGGTTTCTTTGTTAAGCAGCCTTTGATTTTATTCATACATTTCTGCCTCCTGTGGACAGAAGTAAAAGCAGCATTAAAGAACCAAATTCTTGACATTAGATTATTGAAAATTAAGAATAAGTCCAGTGAATAAAATGGGTTTAACTGTGCTGACATGAATATGATGCAAAACTGCTGTCCTCGGTGCCACGTGGAAAATTAGGGACCCTGGCATAACCTTTTGTTAGTTTTGTAGCAGAAACAGAAGGCGTTAGGTCAGAATTTCAACAGCAGACCACACTGATGTTAACACTGGGGTGCAGGGTTTCCTCTCCCTCGCTGCTCTCATGGAACAAAAGTTTAAACCAGTTCACTGGTTTTCCTCAACTTGTAAGTTGAGCAGATGTCCCTCAGCCAACCCACAGGGCTCAGCCACCTCTGAGTTTTCTGCTCAACCTTTTGCCACGTGGAAAATTAGGGACCCTGGCATAACCTTTTGTTAGTTTTGTAGCAGAAACAGAAGGCGTTAGGTCAGAATTTCAACAGCAGACCACACTGATGTTAACACTGGGGTGCAGGGTTTCCTCTCCCTCGCTGCTCTCATGGAACAAAAGTTTAAACCAGTTCACTGGTTTTCCTCAACTTGTAAGTTGAGCAGATGTCCCTCAGCCAACCCACAGGGCTCAGCCACCTCTGAGTTTTCTGCTCAACCTTTCTCCATTCCTTCTAAAAAAAAAAAAAAGTAAATATCAATGGAAATCTTCAGAAATAGTTTCTCTCCTTTTTCATCAACGCATATCCAGCACAGGAGCTTTCTCTTGCAATGTTTATCTGCAATGTCCATGAAATGCACCAGGAAATGATCAACTAAAGGTAGTAGGGTCTAACTCTAAATGGAGACGGGAGTCCTGCTAAGTATTGAGGCCCAGATCCAGTGCTGAACCTGGGCAATGCAAAATGCAGCATGTGGTCTATATGGCCCATTTGGTAAAAATAAACTTCCAGGAACAGACCAAGAGGTAGGTTTATTCACCTAAAAGTCAGGACACCGTACTTCCAGGTGATATCTAAAATCCTTATAAAGTGTACAGGGAATACTGTGTAAAAACACACACACACACTCCAAACAACAAAACCCCCTGCACAATAAACATGAAGATAGTCACTAAAAAAACCCAGAAACTGAGATTTGTTAGAAGACTTTGGGCCTGAGGAGCCAGATTCAGAGCCTCAGGTGGGTGTATCTGTCCACACAGCAAGCAGTGTATGCTCCTGGGAGTAGAAAGCCACTCTTGCTTTAATATGCAGCTAGCAGAAGATGTCATGGTGCTTTAGTCAGCAAGATACTGATTAGAATAGGCTTTCAGGAAGTGGGGTGCCTTTCTGCTCTTCCCTGTGGGTTTTCTCAAAGCCTGGGAGATCACCCTATGGATTATGCTGTAGCTTGATCTGGAAGGAAGGGGAGGAGTGTTGAAATGACAATCCATGTATAGATTGGGTTAGAAGGAGTTATTCTTTTTTTCAAGGGATTAGAAGAAGAGAACACAAGAGTCTGCCTCTGCAGACTCACGATTAAGGGAGACATCTTCAGGGAGGGAATCCTGGTTTCCAGTCATTGCTCTTGTAAGATAAATTACTTTCTTCCCTGGGTGCAGGCCAGAATCCAGCAACCTGCCTCACAGGGAGAGCTCTTGTCCTCGGGCTGAAGCATCGTGATCTCTTTTGTGTTTTGCCGTATGCACTATTTCCCACGTACCTTATTGAGAACACTCTACAGCGAGATGTTTGAGAACCCTTCTGGGAAATAAGAACAGTGGTTCTGAGTCTCCAGGTCAGGGAAGACATTTAACCAGTCTCCTGGATGATTCATGAGTGGAGCCTCATAAAAACAAAGGCCATGGTGTTTTGAAAAAAACTTTGATCATAGCAGTTGTGCAGAACATGGTAGTGAAGAACACTTCCAAGTCATGTGTGTTGGTTCATATTAGGCAATGTAAATATTCTTGATCTTTGTAGGGCTTGGACAGGAGACAGTCTCAAGTGGATTTGTGGGTGCATTCAGAAAAGAATTCTAGGGCCCTGTGGAATTTGCATTATCAAAGACTGGCATGCCCAGCACTTTAGAGGACTGACCGGGAATGTAAAATGTTCCAGCTTTGCTCGCAGGAACTAAAATCTTAGCTTAGGCAGTTTTGATTTAGGTCCTTGGGTTGCCCTGGGTGTGCCCTTCTGCACACAGGAGTCAGTCACCTTGTCATCCTTGTCACCTGGTGTACCTACTGCTGCCATCAACTGTAATTTCAACATGCATATTATTGTATTCAGGAGTACTCTGATAGCCCTGGGTATAGCTGATACCAATTTTAAAAAGTAAAGCACTTGCTTATCGGGATTATGAAAACCGTTTGAAGTGGACTTGACTGTTCTCTAAAGACTGAGCTGAAGACAAGTAGAGCCTCAGAGTAAGATGAACGTGTATGTGCAAGTCTTATGATTTCTCAAGGATGACTTGTTTTTTCTCTTAGAAATAATTTGTCCAGGAAAATGGTAGTTAATTTGGATCCATTAAGATGCAGATGACAGTATTTCCCACGCTTTCTTTATTTTTTTAATCTCTTCTTACAAAGCAGAACTAATTTGGTGAACCCCATAGCAGCCCTTTTCTTAAAGTGGGATCATGGTTCTCCTCTTTATTCTGGTCATTTTTTGGTTCCTATATGCCATTTTCTGCACCTGTATTGAAGCAGGCCCATGCCTATACCGTCACCTCTATCACTTCACAATTTTGCCTTCCATCACATTAACTTTTACTGCTCGCTTTTACAGCATTCCTTTCACTAAAAACCCTAGAAAAACTACTAATGCTGATTACTTGCAAATAGTAATTGTCATTTTAATGGCAACCTCAATTAATTGCTTTTCATGTTCTGTAAGAAAATTTTAAAATAAGAGTCCATTTTGCTGTTTAATAAGAATCTTATAGAACAAGTAGTAGTCCTTGCACTTCTTTCATCTAGTGGGAGCATGAAATAGAAGCTACCAATATCCACTGAGAATCCCTTCTTGTGCACCACGGGGTTAACAGGAGTTGAGGAGAGAGCCAAAGGCTCAGTAGGTGCAGAAATGAAATGGAAATGCAAGGAAAGATTAAGGTGATGGAACTGAGGAAGCGGGTGAAGCATAAAGAAGATCACATAGGGCAGAGAAGCCCTACTAAAAACTTTAGAAATGTCTCTGGATAAAAGATGGGACAGTTTGGCTGGCTTCTTTCCGCTGTCATATAGGAGCTTCAGTCCGGAACTGCTGCAGCTGTAGCAATGCTGGCCCAGGGTGGGGGGTGGGCCAGGAGATAACCAAAGTGGTAACACTCATACAGGCAATAAAAGGCCTGGTTTTTATCAGTAAAATTTACCAGAAGATCCTCTCACCTTGCCTGCACGTGGTACATGTGCAGTAGAAGAGCTGAGAGCTGGTGATCCATGCAGAGGTCAGTTAGTATCAGCAAGCCAATTATTGCTGCCCCCGAGTATTTTTGCCCACAGTGTACAGCAAACTGCCTGGCAGGAGGACGGTTTTAGGCATCCTGACTCTACGGATGTTGGGAGCTGCTGCTTTCCCAGCAAGGCAGCAGCTCCTGGCTCTGGCTGTGGTCTGCCATGGCTCTGCCTGCACCGCATCAGGGTAGCACCCGTAGCAGGTCGCAGCTGCTGGTGACTTCTGCTGGGCAGCAGCATCCAGGTGTTTGCTCCTGCTGTTGCTGGGCCCCTTGGTGGGAACCAGTGCCTCGCACACAGCCATCAGGCATCACTCATCACCTGCCCGGGAGTGACTTACCTCAAATTAGCTGCAGTGATTTGACAGGAGCGGAGAGCTGCATGGCTTGGCAGAGATTTCCAGAATGGTTCCAAGGCAAAGCGGGCTTGGGAGAGAGGAAGCTCTGGGAGTGGAAATGGTGGTGGGAAGGAATTGTTACTTTTCCCAGGCTGCTGCTCTGATCACCTTAAATCCACATCCAAGTGCTCCAAGAGCATGGGGAATTGCAAAAGGGTCTTCCTACACAGACCTTTCCCAAAGGATGCTGGCAGGAAACGTAGCTCTGGATTAGATCCATTTGCTCTTAACGTAGTCAGTACCTTGTAAGAGCCAAACTCCTGCCTGTCTTAATAATTTAAGCTTTGCAGACCAGAAGCTGGGTGAAATGTTGACCTTATGTATTACTGCTGCATAAGTAATCCTCAGAAACACTCTCAGTGTTGTTAACTGTTTGTAGTTACCGCAGGAGTTAGGAATAATTATCTTGAACTTCTGCAATAAAAGTGAAGCATGAAGTATGTTCTGGACTGTAAATTTTGCATTAAAACATGATTTAAAAGCTTGGAAGAAGCTGTCATTAGTGAGTTGGTTTAGATATTCTTGTTTAATTCAAATGCAGTGAAAGCGTATGTCTGCTGTGCTGTATGTTAGTCTCGGTTTTAAAAGGTAGAAATAATTTGTATAATATATTCTTGTTTAATTCAAATGCAGTGAAAGCATATGTCTGCTGTGCTGTATGTTAGTCTTGGTTTTAAAAGGTAGAAATAATTTGTATAACGTGATGATAAATATGCCAGAAACAGTAGCTAGAGACATATGTATCAAAACAGAAACGGCAAATAGCAAGTTACAAGGGGTAATTCTATTAAAAAAAAAACCCCAAACTCCAAAAACCCTGGTCCATGATCAGAGTCGACATGTAGAGGCGTGCAAGTCTTACGTGGATATAAATTGTACGAAAGATACGAATGAGCAGAAGCATTGTTTATGAACAATTTGCACCTAATTCAACTTTCATCCAAGATAACTTTCACTGCTGTTTGTGTGCTTAGTGAATTGGTTTGTGCTCTGTTTCTTAAAAAGATGGATTAACCTGTCCCTTTTGATTTTTGAGGTGTTCATGCTCACAGTGCTTTTTAATTCTGTATCAGCATTTACTACATTTTGGATCCTTAATGGAAAACCTGTATATGATGATCAGCAAAGAGGTGCTTTATTACATCTTGGCTTTTCTTTTAAAGAAAGCTTTCTAATAGATCATACAGTAAGCTGACGTCTGTTCGTACTGAAGTGCTCCATTCAGAGCTCTTCCACGGAATCTTGTTTTAAAGAGTGGAATTCAGCAGTTGACTCCCAAGCACAAATAACCATGTAATTACTCTGCGATCGCATAGTAATTAGCATGTTCTATTCATATATTGCATAATTATATGCCCTGCTGATTATATAGTAATTATATTTGTACTAAACATATAATTCTATATACTGTGTAAAAAAACCTTGGAGCGTTCAGAGTTAAGATTATAATTGTACGCAAGTGTAATACAACTTTTTATGTAAAAATGTTACAATTTTATGCGCGAGTTGTATTTTGGATATCTCATGTCTTCTGCATCTGCTTGAACTGTGGTATGCTGCTATTATAAGAAATGCTTGGCTCTGTTCATTTATAGTCAAATGCTTATGTTTATAATTTTGTAGTTTGTGATGATAAGAAGGAAAAAGTTGCAGTAACTATCCAAGAAACTGGGGTTGAGAAGCACTTGGAGTGTGAATGTTAAAAGTACAAAGGTTAATTGAACATAGTTACAGCTAGAGTGTAAAATCAAATGCTACGTTACACGCTGTGTTATTTCTGAGTAGGTAAGATACATGGGGTAGTAGCAGGGGATATATTTGTATAATGTGCAGTGTGTGCTGGCGCCAAGGACCATTCCCGGCACAGTGGGCTGAGGCAATTGCAGTACCTCAGGCAGCGTGTCAGCCAAGCTACAGCATCTTTTCCTGCCATGATAAAGGACAAAAAGGCTGATGTTCCAAACTGGGAATGGGAAGCAAAGTGGAAGGAGAACAGAGGAGACCGGTACTGAGTTGTTCAAGGGCTTTGGGCTGAGTTTTGGGGAAAAAGGTGGAAGGGCTAGAAAAAAAGCTTTCTTTCAGAGGAACTTAAAACTTGAGATCATTTGAGATGTTTTATCTGTGGCCAACCCTAAAAGGTTGCTGCAGAGTTTTACATATTTGCAAGATGTTTTGTTCAGCTTGCAAATTCTGTAGCAATGGAAGATAATGCATTTTCTTGGATCCGTGATGTTGGGATACCTAATATCCAAAGCAACATCACAATTATTCCTAATTGAATTTTGCCTTCTAATGCCAGTTGCCTTCATTTTCAAGCAAAGCATATATTGGGTTTTAATATCTGCACAATGTATTGGAAAATTAAATGTGTAACTGCAGTCTTAACTTTTATCTGAGTTTAATTTTTTCTATAACTTTTTCTAGCATGTGAATGTGTGTGTGAGACATGGTCCTTTTGAAATGTTTATTTTGCAATCACTTGTTAATTCTACATGAGCTTCTTCAAAGCCTGTAAACTTCATAAAGCTTCCAGGGTTTGGGTGGCACCTCTAGATCTTATGAGTCTCTTTAACTGAGCACGGTGCTTACAGGCCTTGTGGGTGGTCTTAGGGAGCTCCCTGTGGTGAGGCTTCACCTGCTTTCCTTGCAGTCTGGGTGGGCTGTTTTCATACCTCAGAGACTGTAGTAGCAGGCATGTGGCTTTTACGTTCTGCAGAGTAAACAAATTACATTTAAATGTTGTTACCTGGTGTAGACACCGAATGTCATTTATACTGTTCAAGGATAAAAGAGAAAAATGTTAGAGCTTTACAAAACTAGAGTGAGGAGCCCACATCCTCACTGTGCTCTTGTGCCACAGATCAGATGTATCCCTTCCAATTCAGCAGTGATTTTAATAGCTTTTTAGTGAGGCCAACTCTTAGCCAGTGTTCATCCTGCATGTCTGCTACGAAGATGAAGTACAGCCTGCCCAGTGTGATCGTCATTGGTTTGCCACCATTCTGATCTTAACGCATGCCTGTGCTCTTGTTCACTCGTTGAACCAGAGCCCTAAGAAACAGAAGGACAGATCTCAGTTTCTGGCACTGAAAGTTTTATGTGTAACAAATATATAGTTGGGGTCTCATTAACAGTGAAATAAACACGTACATCAAAACACAATATAAATGTGACGCATTTCTTACTGCTGTTGTGTTGTTTTTTCTAGTGGAGCCAGTACTTTCAAAGGGGAACAATTGCTTGGATGCAGCAAAAGCTTGTAACCTAAATGATACCTGCAAGAGGTTCAGATCTGCTTACATAACCCCCTGCACCAGCAGCACGTCTAATGAAATCTGTAACAAGCGGAAGTGTCATAAGGCCCTCCGGCTATTTTTTGACAAAGTTCCCCCAAAGCACAGCTACGGGATGCTCTTCTGCTCCTGTCGAGACGTAGCCTGTACAGAAAGGAGACGGCAGACTATTGTTCCTGTGTGTTCATATGAGGACAGGGAGAAACCAAACTGCCTGAATTTACAAGAATCCTGCAAGAAGAATTACATCTGCAGGTAAGATAGCACACAGCAGGGGAGTGATTAATGAGGTACCAGAGAGAACTTTTTGGTACTGCTGGAGTTGCCAGGACTAAGGGTCAGAATATCCACTAGGGAAAAGAGTGAGTCAGGGAAAAACCCAAACTCCTCTGACATCCTTAAGAGGGTAACAAAAGCCTGTGTCTGGTTACAGTGTGTGCCTTCTCCAGAACTGTTCACAGTTACCCCATCGCATTACAGGGGAACCTCTAAACCCCCAGTTTAATTTTAGAGATTTTTGTTGGAGACATTTTCATTAGGTGTTTCTCTGAAGTGATATCTCCGAATGATTTTTTTAATGTCCTATTAGTGACCAGGTGAAAATAGAATTACTCATTATAAGGGGATTTATTTTCATTGTAATCTTACATGAGAGCACTGATAACTGTGAATACAAGCCACATGTTGGGCTTGATAAAAGGTCACAATACACAGACTGCTCCTGGGTTTTTACCTCTTTGGAGAAAAAGGAGTCCACTAGATCCCACTAGCTTTCTAAAGTTGTTTTAGCCTTTGAATTGTTTTATCTCCCTGCCCTTGATGAGAGTGCTGGGCTGGTACAACTGGAGGGTCGCTGATTCACTGACCTAATTCCCAGCCTCTTTGGTCTGTGTGTTCAGCCCAGAGAGGCAGCGCAGAGCTCTGCCTCACAGGACAAACTGGGTCCTGTCACGTTCACTGAGCTCCCTGCAGGTTGTTACACAACGGTTATTCAGTGGCATACAGGACCTCATCTGCCCTTAGGAGATGCTTTATTGCTAATTAGCATCGTGTATGTTTATATTAGAATGCTGTTGTGCTAATGTCATGTTCATGAAGTTATGCCTGAGAATCTTGCTCATTTCTAATGTGCAAATTCCTTGTAGATTGTCCAATGCTGGGAATTAGCAAGCAGGGAAATAAACACTATTGTAAAATGTCAAGGGCACAGAAGATATGATACAAATCTTAATAAGTACTTACGTATGCCTGGTAAAATATTTACTTTGAAGTTTGTTTATGAGATCCTCTCTGCTGATCTTAAGTGTTAACCCATAGCACCTCACATGTGCCCGGGTGTTGTTCAGAGGGGCGAAGGTGAGCAGCGCCCTACTCTGGGTGATGGTATAGGGGAAATACGGAGCCAGTTTCCTGCTGGCCCAAACTAGAGCAGATTTAAATCAGGACAGGGCTCTCTTTTCAGTCCAGTGACTTGCATGCAGCACCTTCATAGCTGAAGCTACTGCGGTTTGTGAAACCTTAACACATGGAGTCTCAGAAGCCCATTCTCCATGTCATGCCATTAGTCTTTTTCCTTATGAATGTCACCTTTACACAGGCTCTGTTAATTAGTAGAGTTGCAGTATCTTTACTGTGTTTTTGGCCAAACTTCCAGTGTGTTACAGTGCCGAAGAAATGGGAGAGAGGATTTCATAGGGAGACTTCTTTCTATTATTCGGGCTGCAGCGTTCAGGAATTACTTGGTTAAATTACTGCCATTACTTCTCTCATGACTGTATTTTCCTTTGGTCAGCTTTGATCTAATGTTGTCTCAGCAGCTGAGTTTTTAATGGCATTTTGTTTAATTTGACTTGATGAGTCTGCTGGTGTGCTTTCTCCGTTGCAATACTGCAGAGGAAAGCTTGGTAAAATCTCTGCTCCCCTTGCCCTAAGAAAATGGATTTCTTTACTGGTTCTTCCTGTGAGTTCTTTTTCTTTAAAATGCCAAAATTGAAAAGTTTGGATTCTTCCAAGGCTCAGTGAGGCCTGGCTGTGAGGGCGAGGGGCAGCACTGGTACAAGGGAACGGGTGGTCAAATGCCTGTGGGGTCTGGGGCAGAGTTAATGAGTGCAGCACTTAGGTCCTATGCCTGGAGGTAAAGCAAGCTTGATGTGTTGCTGAGAGTCATCTCACGTAGGTGTTAATACCTCCTGGGCTGTCTAAACTGCTGCTGTATTTAATACCTTCCCTCTCTGCTGTCAAGGAGAGGCGGAATCAGCAGCAGAGCTATTCCAGCCTATCCATAATACAGCAAAAGGCATTTTGTCTCTATGACTTGTTGTTCACTTAAAGGGAGTTGGTGTGATTTGTTCCCCTTGTCCTGCAGGAAAACAGGGACTTCGGCAGGGGAAGAAAGAAAGCGGAGATCTCCTTCCTTCTGCTGAAAGTACTGACACTGATAAATATCAGTCTACATAATACTCACAGTAATCTTTAGAATAATTAAAAGCATAGTTGTTAGGTGTGTAATTCTATCTCTGATATCTTCTATTTCATTTTGAAATCAGAAAGAGTATCTAAATGGGAGAATAATTTGAGAATATGTTCTGGCTACTGTGAAACCAAGTCATTTAGAAGCTCTTAGTTGTGGGCCTATTACATCTACTAAAGCTTCTTCATAATGCTGGCTAAGGCAAGGGGGACAGTTCTAAAGGGTCTGTGAAAGTACACCCTGCAAATGGTTTATGGCTGCTGCTTACTCAGAAATGCAAAATTTAAATCTGCCCACACTCTGTATAAAATACCAACTGGGCCTGTGCAAACAAGAATTTAGACACTCACTTCTGGAGCTCTTTAGAAGCTTTCTCCTGGATGGATATATATCCCTGATTCTGTTTTTGAAACAGAGCGAGTTAAGAGGAGGGAAGCGATTTGGCCGAACTGCAGGTACCACTAAGTGAGATGGCAGGACGCTTGGCTTTTTTTTTTTTTCTTTTTTATTGATTAGTCTATCTGTTATATAACATAAACTCTTGATCAATGGTAAAAGAGACCAGAAATGTCAGGAAATGCAAATAAGTTCTGACTTATGTAAACAGCCCTAATTTTTCAACTTCATCAGAGTATCAAATGGTTCACTTTCATTATCATTTTTCTGCTGCCTTTACTTGTATCCCGGTCCATATCTAGCTTTGAAACCGATTGATGTCTCTCAGGCATGCCTATCAATGTTCACTGAAAAGAAAAACAAAAAAATGAAAAGAACAAAAAGAAGCCATTAGACTTCCTTTTATTACCAGCATAAACAAAACTTCTAAGAACTGTCGGTATACTGTCAAAAACCTTCACTAGTGATGTCCTGGAATAGCTCAAACCTCTGAGGAACCTCCTGTTCTGATCACTTCAGCCACCAATTAAACTTCAGAAAAGTTTCAGAAAGTGGCATGTTTTAAAAATACCATTCTGCTGTAAATGCGGGGCAGCGTGCTTCGTTTTTGCCGCTATCACATTTGACAGTATTTCAAATACTATTTTCTTCGAGTAATGAAAGTTTGAGTCATTAGTTTGGCCTTTTTAATAATCTGCGTTTTGACTTTGCGTACTTCCTCAGCCTCCTGGGTGTGTTTGGAAGACACTGACCAGAATGATAATGATACAGACATCTTATTTATTAAAAGTGCAGTATCAAGCCAGTCAGGTGCAGCAAAGATCTGTAAAGAAGGGTAGCATGAAATGAGGCATTTTTTCTTAATATAAGAATCTAGTAACAGCAAGTTTCCTGACCTTCAAAATTACCATATTCAAAATGCTTGGTGAAATCACTGAGGCTCATTTTTTAGGTGAAACAGCCAGAAAGTAGCCCGTTCAATTCTGTGTGAAAGATACCTGCACCACACGTCGTGTGGAAATAACGCAAACATTTTCATCAGCGCGTAAGAGTTCATCCACAGTAAAAGCTACCACAAAAGCTCAGCTGCTTGCTGCGTTTCCTGAAAACATAAGGAACTTGCCAAGAAATTAAATTTCCTTCTTTATATTCTGTTGAACATTTTAAATTATAATTTACCATGGAAAAGGAGTCACTGCACCTGTGCTCCTATTCCCTAAAGGATGTGCAGTCTGCTGGTGCTTTACACCAGTGCCTGTTTGTAAAAGCAGCTTCTCTGTGTAAGACTTCAGGGCTCTTCCTGCAACATGTCCCATTCCTGACTGCAAACCATACGCCCTCATGGATGAGATTTGCCAGAGGAGGGGGCGGTTAACACTGTAGGCAAGTCTATGATGATGAGATGTTATAAATGTGCACTCAGCCTCTTTTGTCCTGCTGTAGCAGAGGGGGAGCCCAGCACCTTGCGTTAGGAGGGAGCCTTCTTCAGTTATAGCATTACAAGGTGGCAGGGGGGAGTGCACTGAAGGGCTGAGGGCGGGAAGTGGGGAAGAAGAAGTAAGCACTTCTCCTCAAATTTTCTATTCTTTAGACTTATCTTTATTTTTTCTCACTTTCTTCCTTGCTTTTTTCTCATGCTGTAGCAGAGGGGGAGCCCAGCACCTTGCGTTAGGAGGGAGCCTTCTTCAGTTATAGCATTACAAGGTGGCAGGGGGGAGTGCACTGAAGGGCTGAGGGCGGGAAGTGGGGAAGAAGAAGTAAGCACTTCTCCTCAAATTTTCTATTCTTTAGACTTATCTTTATTTTTTCTCACTTTCTTCCTTGCTTTTTTCTCATGCCTCTTCCCCTTGCTTAGTCTCCTTTCATCTCCCCTTTCCACATCTCCGTCATTATCTGGCTTTCACTGCCTTTCCACCGCATTTGAATTCTATTATAGCCACTTACAGTCCTTCCTCACCTGCTCCTCTGCGTGGTGTTCTTTTCCTCCCTTGACGTCCTGCCACAGTTCAGTGATCTTCTGTAATTCAGAAAATGAGAAGGAAAACATAGGTGCTACCTCCCTTTCTGAGCCCTGGAGCTTGTATTGGTTACACTTTGGGTGACCAGCTCCTAAGCCTGACTGCCCAGTCTCAGACTGGCTCTAGCTTTACGTGTTAACAGGACAGGTAGTGGTATTTTTGTGCTGGACACAGTAGCATTGTAACAGTAACATTATTACAGTATAACAGAGCTGGCTTTGCGTCCCTCTGGAGTATTTACATCAGTTGGGCAGCTCCTGGAGAGGATTGTTTTGCTTGCAAAACCAGGACAACACCACAGGTTTTGTAATGCTGTTAAGGACATTAAAACAGGGACACTCTTGATTCCGAGAGATGTGCAGGCCATGCCTGTATTGTATGTTTGGAGACTGAGTCAGGGAGTGGGCGAAAAACCTCGCGTGCTGCCTGACTCACCCTGCACTAGATGTAGGATGTCTGCAGTGTAATAGGGTTAGTCCGGGCTCCGGGTACCTGCACGTCCTTCCTCCTCTCTCTGTGTGTGACATCAGGAAAGCTCCTGAGTCTGCAGTATAGCAAGTGGGATATCAAAAAATGTACAGCTACCTTTCTGCCTGTATACTGCAGCATGCCCACAAGCTCCCCTCACATGTATAGGCATAGCCTCCGTTTGAAGAATGGGTTTTCTATGTATATACAAGAGTATGCATGTGTGTATATATTGCTAGAGGTACCGTATTTATTTAAGTGGAAAAAACCTCAGGTGTATATTAATTTTAATGAATTAATAGCGAGGAATTATCACAGTTCAGAAAACTCCAAAAATGGGATCTGGGGAGAGGTGGAGCAGAAGCTGGTGTGTTCTGCAGAGGAAACACGATGGTGTAGCGGAGTATGTGTGTGGGGAATTGCTAGCCTGGAAAAAAATATTAATGCAGTCTCTGCAAAATAAGCAAAAACCCTTTCAAGTCAAGGCAAAGTAAAGACAGAAAATGCTGCAATATTGTATTGTTTTCTTCCCTTTTAGTCCTATACATGATTCATAACATTGATATCTTTCATTAGAGAGTATTACTCTCCACCTGCACCCCCCCAAGGAAGGTCATTTAAAATTTCTTCCCTCTGAATAAAACTCCAAATGAATCAAGAAATTGCTCCTTAAAACATATCCACAAATCCCTTTGGAATCCCAAAACCAGAACACCCAGAAAACAAGACTGCTTTGTGCCTGTTAAAGCGTAGACGGATCTCATTCTGCAGTGCCAGGATCTGCTTGGCCAGTCCTCATTTATAGTCTCTCTCTGCTGCTGAAGAGGGTCTTGAAGTTTAAAAGCTTGCTGGGTGATTGACACTTCTCTGAAAGAAAAAAAAAAACCCCACGCAGGGATATAGTAATTAGAAAAACTGCTCAGCCTTATTCCTGCACCCGACTTTCACCTTGCTTTGTGCTTTAACAAGGAAGAGAGCCTCACGCGCAGGGGTTTATGCTCCAGGAAGCAGTAACTAGACAGTATCTTTACATTGAGGTCCCTTGTCAGGCAAGCTTGAAACTCTCCAAGCCGTATCCCTTCAGTCAGCTAGAACTAATGCTGATTCCTGAACCCCAGTCTCCACGAAAAGGGAGCATAATTCTTTTGTGCCTGTTATCAGTTCCACACAAGTTATGCCTCAACATTGTCAGAACTGACTTCTGTTTGCACAGTGTAACTTTGGCAGCATCCCTGATGCGGCTGAGGTCCTGCTCATCATTTCTGATGGCCTTTAAGGTTAGGAACAAACCACGACACTGAATATTCGTTATTACCTGTCTACAGGGTTGAAAAATGGAAGGAGAGAATAAAGTATGTGTGTGTGTGACCATACTGCAATCACAAAATAGACTTGGATACAAATGATTAGGGTTTTATAGGCTGTATATAGACACCCTGCCTTCCATGTCACTCCCTTTTTAGCCAAAATGATATCGTTTGGGGCTGAAGTACTCACTGCCACCAGTCAGCTTTAGCTTTAAGAACCTGGGGACGTTGGTATCATCCAAATGTCCTTCATCTCTGTGTATCATTTTGTCTGAAAAGATTTGTTTTGTTATTCTAAGTGAGAAAGGAAAACTGCCTGCGTAATATAAGAAACAAGAGGACTGCAGATCAGAAAGATGAGCCAGGAAGGTGGTTACAGCAGGGCAAATGTGACCCATTTTGTTTTGTTCATTTTTGTTTCCTTTTTGTTCATGGGGGAAA
>NW_010388111.1:60766-62731 GCF_000710305.1 Buceros rhinoceros silvestris | reverse complement strand
AAGAGTAAATTACATGTATTAATGGAGCAGCTTCACCCGTGTTTAGTCAAAAACATTGAAATCCAGGAAAGTTAAATTTGGCATTAAACTTTAATAGAGATCTAAATTCGGAGCTACTCATGCTCTCACGGATAAGCAAGCACTTAATTGCTTTGCTGGATGGGGTGCCAGTAAGAGTACTGCTACTGCTGATTTGTTGAATTATTAGTTGAGAGATTTTTGTAGAGAGCAGGAGTTTAGCATCCACCGGTTTGCATGAGTAGTTTCCACCCACTAATCTATTAAATCCAGTGAAGATAAGATTTTTGACGCCTTTTAATGTACACCCAGTCTATTTGGCTAACTTCCTGCTTCTGGAGCAAAGAAATATATTGTGTATATATCACACAGTAGTATTTTCTTCAATAAATCAAAATGTTTCCTCATTTACCTCAAACCATGTGTATGCTATAGGCAAGAAGCTGCTGTATGTTTAATGTGAATAACAGAGCTGTTATATCAAGTCCATTCCCAGTGTGCTACCTCTGACAACAGTGACTTCAGTGGATTTATTCCACGGATGAATTTGGCTGTTCCTGTTCTGTGTAGGTAAATCTTCAGGCAGTGCTAATTAAAAGAATGTCAACTGATTTTACCATTCCATTATGCTGGACTTTGTAAAGGTTATTTATATCATTCTGCATCAGGCCCCAGTGAGAGAATATTTCTGGTGGCAGTTCATCTATTAAAATAGCTGCAAGAAAATGTAAGCTCTGGAACTAAAAATAAAACTTTGTTTCTCAACAGAGTAAGTGACAGCCACATGCATATTTTCAAATTTTAGCATTTTAATGTTTGCTGAAAAGAAATTGCATTGCTTTCATTATGTTTTAGGCACTATCATGTTACTGATGGAGTAACTACTGTTAAGTGGAAGCCAGATGTAAATGTACCGGCATTCACAAAGACTTCTTGGCAGAGATGGTGCTTGTTTCCTATGCTTTGATTATCTGCTGGCTGTAAAACAAGTGACACAGAAAAAGTTTTCTGGTGTGTGTTTACTGTTGAATATTGATTTTCTGTGCGAGCTGACTGTGACCCTTGCCTAAGATTATTAATAGATGACCTTAGATTCACGTGTTTGTTTACGCTAAGTTCAAGCACATTCTATAAACCATTACAGCAAGCTTTGCTGTTATACAGCACATATGACTAAGACCTTTGTTGAGTTAAACCTTGACCATATCATTGGCATGTTCAATTCACTTTCTTTTTTTCCAATTCAAGCATAAATTACAGTAGTTGTCCTCTCAGTTATGATGCTCCCTTTTCTAATTAGGTATTGTGAAATGCTGGAGATACGTCTCAGTAACTGGCCATCATGCGGCATTGTAAAATGTTTTTCAGAGTGGACAATGTCTTTCAGAGCAACTTCTGTAAAGATCTGGGTATATCAGCTATGTCTGATACCTGATATATCAGATGTGTCAGCTCTCAGTCTCAGTGGCCACGCTCAGGTTTTTTTGACAGTGGAGACGAAAAAAAAACCATCTTAAGACAGCTACATCATCCTTAACTGGTAAAAATGGCTTGTTTTTCAGTCATACTAGAAATTGTTGCTTTTCATATTACTGTTATATGTCCATATAGCTTCTAAAGGTAAGCAAGCCATGTTGAATAAGATCAATGCTGTATTGGTTTGCTAGTGACAGAACTCTTTGACTTGATGGGGCTCGTTTTGTGCATGGAAAAAAAGGATTCACATAAAAGAGACTCTAATTTGCTTTTATCTGCTGTAGTCCTGATTTTATATTTGTTGTCTTACTCCTGAAGCCAGGACAGTTTTTAGAGTAGCTTCAGGATGAGTTTCAGCTATGCTGGCTCCCTACAGACTCTGCACAATTGAGTGCAAGGACACACTGGGCACCTTTTCTTTTCTACCACCAAGTCTGTGACCAGGGGCCAGGGAGCTGTTCCCCTTCAGGA
>NW_010388111.1:0-60654 GCF_000710305.1 Buceros rhinoceros silvestris | reverse complement strand
TGCCACCACACACACCACAGCGCCACTGAGGCATTTTCCTATGCAAAAAATGTCCCTTTGTAACCACAGGAAACCTAATGATCCGATGCATCTGCCAGCAAAAACTTTTCTGGTAGAGAAAGAACTTGTATTGGACTTTTTGGATAGTGTCTGTCTCCAGACTCCACCACAGTTTCATGCTTGAGCCAGCAATATTCTATTATAGTTTATTCAAGGTGTTACAGATATTATTATTGTCACGGATGTCTTTCTCGGGTAACTGGGTAACTCGGGTAACATCGTTTCAGTGTGCACCCATATATAATTGTTAATAAACACGTCAGCATCCAGTAGCACAGTCGAGGACTTGCAGTGGCGCTGATTTCTTTGGCTTGCTTTTTGAGGCTGACCATGATTTTCTCAGGTTTCCCACCTGTAATTCAAAGACACTCCTGTCTGCCCAGCTAATGAAGGGTTCCTCATCTCCTGAGGAACATGCTTTCTAGAGACACTCTAAGGCTTAGGCATCTTTAACATGACAGTCATTTATAATTAGAAGCTTCAAATTAAACAGCATAAAGGAAATGAAATAAAATAAAAAGACACAAATTCACAGTACTCAGCAA
Source organism: Buceros rhinoceros silvestris (assembly GCF_000710305.1). Taxonomy (NCBI): domain Eukaryota; kingdom Metazoa; phylum Chordata; class Aves; order Bucerotiformes; family Bucerotidae; genus Buceros; species Buceros rhinoceros. Next base: position 60,049 of record NW_010388111.1, on the reverse strand, counting down.
ACAGCTAGTGGATTTGCCAGTGTTACTGGAGAGCTTTGGTACAGAGGCAGTAGACTGAATAAAAATCTTTACCGGCATCCCCTGATAGAAACCACTGACAGTTCAGCCTATCATTTTGTAGAAGATTCTCAGAGAAGCGTTTTCCTTGCAGCTGAGAAGACAGAAACACATTATGCATGCTTAAAGTCAATGCAAGGAAACAGAGCCCCGCAAAACATACTTAATATAGGTTTGATTTCCTGTGGAATGCTTTCCAGATGTTCTCTGAAACAGGCCTCTAAAAAATGATGTGAGGTAATTTTTTTGCAAAGAGAAAGAGAAAATTCTGGTTTGTGTCACTGCATCTGAGAATCACTGTTCTGATTCTTTATTACATTACCTTGTGCTCAGGGTTTGCACCGTATTTTTTCAAAATTGGTTTTATTACACAAAAGGTCAGTAGTATAACAGTATTTATATTACCCAATTGTAAATAAATCATACTTGGTTAGAATCACATTTGAGCTTAGTGGTTTTCCTTAAACCCAAAGGACACCTAGTATATTAAATTAAAATTACTCGCATGCATGATCTTGAGTCACTTAGAGGATTAACTTACATTGATAAACTACAAGATTAGTGTTTTGTTAAGTTCTTTTGATTTTCTGTAGCAGACATTGTGTAAAAAGATCTAACACATATCTAGCAGATGATCTGAGCAAGGGGAAAGGATAACAGAAAATGGTATATGACTTACTTCACTGCTTTGCATAAAATATATTAATAGAACATGTGTGTGGGTTATGTTTACTTTGAGCACTTGTTACTCAGAAAATTGGGGTTTGTTAGTAGAAAAAGAGGAAGAATATTTGTACTGATAATTTTAAATCACAGATATGTGTAGATGGAAGTATTTTTCATTTTGCATGACTGAATTTCTGATGGTTTGCTCTCCATTATCTGGGGTACTAGAAGGCTCCTGGTAAACAAAACGCCTGGGTACCGTAGGTACTGGCAGGTGTGGTGGGGAACATGGTACAGGCAGCTAGCCAGTTTGGGTCGAGTGTGGGATGCTCAGCTGGAGGAACTAGCTTTGGTGGACTGTCGTGTCTGTGGACTTTGGAGGACTGTGCCTGATGCTCTGAGCAGGGATCTGTGATGCTGAGAAGCATCCGAATGAATCTCGTGTGGTCTCCAGCTGTTTCTGTATCCAGTTATTCCATAATCTAAACAGGCTGCCTGTATGTAATTGGGCATGGTCTGTATTTTGCTTCCAGATGAACAACATAATTTTTAGAGATAAATTGAATGCACAATCAAGTATTTCTGTGGGCTTAGGCTGCCAGGCATTTAAAATAACAAAACAGAAGCAAAACCAGAAAAAACCAGCTTGTTCAGTTAGTAGCTGGTGTTTGGTGACCAAGATCGTCTGATGGTTTCTGCCAGTGTTGCAAAAGATTCAAGTCTGCTTGTGTCAGAGAAACTGCTTTCAGTGTTCAGGTCTTGGAAGCCAGATGGTCTGCCATCAGATCTTTACTTTTTTACCCTTCCTTCCCGATTCCCAAAAGGTACAAACGCTGATCTGTGTGTCAGGGTGCACGCACCCCCCTGGGACAGGCGGGGCACGACCTTGCAGGCAGGGCTCATCCCACCACCGCAGCCAGGGAGTGGGACAGCCCTGGGCAGTGGGCACCTCCCTGGGGACCGACGTGGTGGACCTGGCTCAGTGGGTCCCATGGCTGGGCTGGGCAGGGCTGGATGCAGGAGCCGGAGACCGAGGACCTACAGCATTGCTGGAGCAGGGACTAAGGCCTGGGGGGACAGCTGGAATCAGTCCTGGGTCATAGGCAGGGTAGGGGAAGCCCCAGGGGTGGGCAGTGATGTTAGTGCCTTTAGGGCCCAGATACTGCTGTTGTTTGAGAAGGGGAGCAGCAACCAAAGACAAACTGACTTTTTTTTTTTTTTCTGAAAAAAATAATGGAGTTGCTGCTCAATAAATGTAAGTAAAAATGTCTATTTTAAAAAACTGTCAAAATTGGTAGTTGCTCGCAGGTTCTCAATAGTGTGTGTACATAGCTAAGGAGTATAAGATGTATTAGTATTACACAGCTCTGGTGTCTTTTAATGAAAAAAAATGGGTCAGTGCTGTATTACTAGGTGCTGGGAGGCTCATCTCTCTTGTGATGGAGCTTCTCTGAGGGTTTTTCGGCTCACTGGTTGATAGAGTTTCTTACGTAACCTTTGCCTCATTTTCTCGCTACCCACTCACTGTGTTTATGAAACAAGGAGAAAATGAGAAGCTCCTCCAACAACGAAGCCATTAGTTTGGCTGCATACCAACCCCTCTTGCCACTCTAATGTCCCAGCAGAAGTCACACCTCTCAAGCTATACGGGAGCTATTTGTAGCTGCAGAGGAGGATGCAGCATTTGACCCCCACAAAAGAAGAACAAGTATTTTGGCTTGTTTTTTTCTTTTTCTGTAATGGTGTCGTTTATCACTATGACACATATTCATTGACTTAGTCTGCATTTTTTCAGTGTCAGATTTATACTTTTCTGTTTTGAATATTGATGCAGCACTTCCCTTACGTGACTACACTGTGTCTGCCAAATGGTGTCTAGACGCTAGAGCAGCTTTGACTAATTAGCGTAGTCACCCCAGTCCCTCAGCTTTGGCATTTACGTGCTCTTTATGTTACTGCTGTCGAGCCGTAAATAGGTACCTAAACACAGGCAGCGATGTAAAGAGAGGAGCAGTGAGCATGTCCAGACTTCGCCTAACATCAGCGAGGTGAGCACAGTGGGCAGCTGCTGTCGCTCTCTGCGTTCACTAATAGGGCAACTGGTTGTAACCACTCACTTGGTCATCACACCGTACGTGTGTGCAGACGAGGTGACATCTGGATTCAGATCTTCTGGTCTGAAGATCACCGATGGAAAGGCAAGACTAATAGAAGATTTCTTGCTCAAGGCTCAGCCCCTCTGTACCAACAACTGGAGATGCATAGAGCCAGAGAGAGGAAGTAAGAGAAATCAACACCTGCTAGCCCGGCGATAGGAGTACTTCTTGGGGAGGGCTCCAATGTCTGGTTCCAACAGGATGTGATTTACACCAGATCCAAACTAAAAAAGTGCCAGTTTAATAATTGTCTGCAGCTTCATCGTTAATATCATGCGTTTAAATACTGCACTAGTACTGAAGCTGAGTTGACCAACTTTAGAGGGAGAACTGATAAATATCAAAGAAAACTTCAGACCATCAAAGAACTTTTAGAAAGTCTGGAGAATAAAACACAGTGAAAAGCTGATCAATGTTGCCTATGCAACAGGCTGTGCTAATATAAAATTAAATTGACACCAAAGTTATATGCAGATTATCACAGTGCTGCTATTAACCAAACTTATTTGTAAGCAAAATTCAAAAGTTTCGATTTATCCTGCTGAGTATTTAAAGAACCTCTATCAAAAGGAAAACAAATTATCTTTGATTTCTTTGTATTTTTAACTGTTACAAATGATTTTACTGGTGCTAACGCAAAGCATTAGAGAAAGCAGGTTTGGGACTTTTTTCTTCTCAGAAAGACTGTTGTTTGAGCAGATTTTCTCTGAATTTGCCAATAGGATTATTCTTATTTTTCAGTTAGTGGTATACAAAATATTTAAAGTAAGCTTTCCAGAAGATCTGCAGTTTGCTCTGAGGAGATTTTCCAGGGCTAAAATAGAACTCATTTAATTTGTAGGGTTTTTTGCCCTACAAAGATTTTTTTTTTTTCTTACTAGGAAGATTTAGGTGGTTCTCTTCAGTTTGTGGGGTTTTATGCAAGAGACAGGAAAAAATCATTAATACTGCCGTGCGGAAAGAGGACTTGTGATTCTTCCACAGAAAAAATAAATTAATAGTTCCTTTAAAATGTAGTCCTGCTACAGGTTAGTATGTGCAGTATAAAACTGTCTCTCTCTACCCGGCCATCTGGCAAACAGACACATATATGTACAGTGCACATGTAAAATTGTACACACTTGAAGGCACACACGCTGCATACTATTCTCCAGATGACCAAACTGCTTAATCATTGGTTAGACGCTTACTCACAAGTTACTACCTACAAGTTGCTTCCTGCTGAAGGAACACCAGGTTAACACAGTATGCATATTTTTATAGGACTGCTATCACCTGATTGCTCTTTTTGAGCATCACCAAAAGGATTGTCTTTTTTGTCCTAACAGTTCTTGACATCACGTGCAATACTTCAGAATAATGATTCTGTGGTTCCTAATTAGGCTAATTTGTCTCTCTCTCGATAAATACCAGTGCCACCGTTTTGGTATTGTTGATGAGCACACGCTCATCCGTGCAGTCTACTGGAAATGTTTGGGGCTAGATCTTCAGTGAGTGTTGATCAGCAGATCTGCACTGAAAATAATGGAGTTATTTTATGGCAGATGGAGGTCTCTCTCTGAATTTATTTTCTGGCCTTAACTTTATCTCCAGTGTAAATGAATCCACATACCTATCAGGTGTATTTAACAGCTCAGGAGAGAGTAAGAACTTTGATAGTATGAGGTTTGGATGACTGACTAGGGAGGAGGTGTATGATGATGTCCAGTAATGCTTGGACCAGAGCTATTTGAACTGTATTTGGCTTATGAAAACTTAAATGTGCAACATTGTCAGCTCATTACCTTTTACGACCACAAAAATTCTTCAGAAATTAACATAGAAATCAAGCTATATTCAAAAGGGACCAGCCAAGCAATTTTTAGCTTCCTGTAGGGTTTACAACAAATACACTCTTTAAGCAGACTGGGTAGTGAATGACTGATATTATTCCATAGTTACCAGTCCTTAAAAAGAGAAGAGGAATGTATTAAACGATCTCTGGACCAATGCACCTAATAATCTAAGGGAGAACTGCACATTTAAGAATGATGAAATGATGGCAAGAAATATTTTCAGGATTATCAAGATGCTGATCATATAATTGCATCTCCAAAAACACTTAATTGTGGTCACATAAGTAATGAAATTTAAAACTGGGAGCTACTTCATTTTCGAAATGCAGAAATACTGCACCTACAACAGGCTTGTTCTTTGTACCACAACAAAGGTTTTTCATACTGGGCAGGTGTAATAGGCTCTGTTCCATCCTGAAACAGACTTCATCCAGGTATTAGCAAAATTTGTAAAAACCTTAGAAAGTGTCACCTGTCTTTGTTCCCAATTGCTCAGCTGGCTGGATCCAAGCCACTGTCTTAATTATTGACTGGGAGAGGATTCACTGCAGTGACATAGGGTTCCCTTGCCCAGATTTTCTTCATGGTGCTGCTGTTTATCTCTTCCCATGCACTGGAATCTATTTCGTCTCAGCCTGTCCCCTGGTTGGTGCAGTTCACCAGCAAAGTACAGATTTTATGGAAATTTAGAAATTTATGTATACACATAGGGCGTCTTGAATTATTGGTAGGAAGCTTGACTTTTTAAAGCTGTTAAAGGCAACTGGGTACATATGTCCATCTCAAGGTTAAACAGTTAAACGAGAAAAAGGAGAGAGTAAAAAGCTTACAGCTGACTGTGATTTGAAGGCAGCCATGGATTTGCTGGTGTCAGTACAGTATGTAAGGAACTAAAAAGAGGTCGTGAGAATAGCTCGGATAAATTCAGGTACAGTTTGCATACGGTCTATTTATAGGATGCTTTCTCAAACCAAGCCAGTGAACCTTTTGAAGTTTACCCATCACTACTTTCAGGCCAATTAATGATGTACATCCAATCCCATTTTGAGATAGGTAAAACAGTAAAGCAAACAAAGATAATTAGTCTCTGGAGCATGTAAACAAATAAAGTAAATCACTTGCAAATGACTTATTTTTTGCTTGCTTTTGTGTTTTTGTTGCAAAACTGAGAAAGGACGTTTATATTACAATCTACATAATGCCAGAGCAGTGCTGTAAACACATAGATTATACAGTCCTGATTTTGAGAGGGCTTTGCAAAGATTAAGCACCTGATCCTGAAACACCACTGTGAGTTGTTACGAGCAAAAGTTCATCCCTTTTTCACAGAAGAGAAGATCAAAGTAGGGTGGTTAAATAATTTTGCTTATGGAGGTAAAGGTCTAAATGACACTTTATAAATAAACAAAAGTCACTGCTCCAAGTTTACGAGTGTAAGTGAAAGCACTAGTGGAGCGGAGGAGAGCAGGCCAAGGTGGGCAGGAGGTTGGCTCCAGCGTGTGGGACCTTGACCCCAGCTCAGAAATGCCTCTCAAATTTTACAGGCTTGAATGAGAGCGTTGTGTGTCCTTTAAAGTGCAAATAACCAGGAGAGATCCTGGCTGGTAATCTGTCAGTTGCAATACATCTTCTCTCCTAGTCTTAAAGCACTTTCTATACGTACGCGGTGCTCTCCCCCTTTTGGAGATGTGCTGACTGAGGTAAGAGTAGATACTACAGCCATGCAGCAGCAGAACTCGACACAGGGCGCACGTTCCCTTCTTCTCAGCCCCGGGCTCAATCCCCTAGACGTAGGATAAATGCACATTTTACAAGAACAAATGGACTCTCCGTTCCGCGGCTCCTGGGGCGGTGGAGGCTGTGCCCTCTGGTCTGCCTGCTACCCCGGTTCAGCCAGCTGGGTCTGCAGGCTGGTCCCGAGCAGGGGTAAGTCCATTCCCTGGGAACTTGGGGCACTACCAAAGCAGGTCCTGCCTCAAGGCATGTAGTAAGAGAACTCTGATCACAAACACACAGTTTTGTGTAATCAGTGAAACAGAAGAAACTGTGTTCTGAATGTGTAGAATAACAGATTCCAGTTAGACTTCAGAGCCAGGCTCATTTGATAAATGACCGCTCGTATGATAAAACCATTCTTTGTCGTCTTTTTTCTTTTTTTTTTTTTAGCATGGAACTGCAGAGCATTTCTTTTAGTAAAGGGCAGGCATTTCCCTGTTTTCCTGTCCCTTTTTACTGTTTTTTTTACACGTTTTTTGTTCTGACTTCAAAAATGGATTCTGGAAAGAGATGTGGCTTAGAAAGAGACTCTCATCAGCTGAAATGTGCCTGGTATCCATTTAAGTTAAGGAATATTAAGCCTTGTCCAAAAATAAAAAGAGTGTAAAAGGTAAGAATGCCTGCAGGCTTGATTTTTAAAGATACACATTTTTCTTCATGTTGCAGATCTCGCCTTGCAGATTTCTTCACAAACTGCCAGCCTGAGTCACGGTCTGTTAGTAGCTGTCTGAAGGAGAACTATGCTGACTGCCTCCTCGCTTACTCGGGGCTTATCGGTAAGAAGGCAGGGAAGGGTGGGGGCTTATTCGTTCTAAGAGAAACACCCAAACTGTGTTTTGAAGGCCCACATGAAATAAAAACTGTCGAATATAGTACTCTACAATATGATTCTAGGCAAAAATTCTCCACCTAAGTGTATTGGCCCTGTTTTACCTCATAGAGGCTCCTGGGGCAAATTTGTACATAGCAAGGAAATTAAGGATAGAAGATAAGGAGAGAAAAGTGCTTGAATTTGAAATAAATTCAAGCCTACGAAGTAAAGCTTGTTAAGGTGGTTGGATTTGGACAGGACCGTGAAGTAGGAAGTTAAAAAGAACAAGTGAAACTGCAGCTTGGTGGATTTTGCAGCTGTCATCACAAGGTTGGGTACATACCTCTTGGTCTTCACGGAAAGTTTGTGGGACATTTGACAGATGAGAAAATAGACCAGCCTAACCTTGTTTCACGTCCAGCTACTATTCTTTCCATGATGTCCTTCTGTCCACTTTAAATGTTTTCAGAGGTGCCTGTCAGTGAGGTGAACTGGAACCAAGTTCATCTTCTGAAATCCTCTTCCCACTGCAACATAATTAATTTTGTTTGCTGACACCTTCCTGACTCTCAACGGGCTCGAGGATGCCTTTATGCAAGCCAGATTCCATATATCACATGGAGTATTTAATTCCTGAAAGAGAGAGATCATCTGAGGAAGGTGAACTTGTAGAAATAGCATAGCTGGGCAATAGCGAATAAGTGAATGTCAAAACTCTGAAACAAACAAATTTTAAAGGCCACTAGATAAGATGTTTTTAAACTTACAGCCTGTACTTGCTGCGATGCAGTAACACCCCCATCTGTTGGGTGTGAAGGTCCCAGCTGAGGCCCTGATGCAGGTTCTGCTGTTAAACAAACATCTCTGGAGATAATATCCAAAATAAAATATTTCTAAAATAGGTCGGATTGGCTGAAAAATGACTGAAAACTGTGTTCACTGGCTTACTGTTGTCATTATTATTACTCGAGCAGCTAACAAGTGAGGTAAGTCATGTGGCAACTGGTAAAACAAGATGTGAAGTTTTCAAAGGATATGCTTCTACGACTTAAGAGATGAAGACAGTATGCAGAGGGTATAACATATGAACAGTTGTGACAGAATGTCATTTGACTCTAGAACAAAGCATTGAATAGCCTTGAAATCTGATCCAGTCAATGAGATTAAGAAGTCTAGCTGCTGGCAAAGAGTAGCTGTTACTAATAGATACTTCTGGGTAAGAGCTGCCAAGAAGGTCTTGCTGGACCTAGTGAATTTTGCTGGCAGTTTTGTTGGATCCGTTTTTCAATTTAACCCCAAGGATGACCCAGTTCCTGTAGTCAGGTGTTTTTGTGTTACTGTGGATGACCATGCTGCAAAATGCTGTAACACATCAGAAATGTGGCATGGATCCCTCAGGAGCTGAAATCAAAAGATCTAGTTTTCAAAGGGAAAACTAGGAATTTTTTTCCTTCCTGCTAGTCCCTAGACACATGTAAATAGATAGGAACTGGCTAGTGTGACGAGAGTTTTTACTTCTTGGTAAAAGGTAATCCTGATAAGGAAAGAAAATTACTGAAACTAAACTTCCATGTGCCGAGGTAGTAAATTCCTGCTTCTGATATCAAGCTGGTATCAAAATGGAGTAAATTATGTGAAGACCATCAAATCTGTTAAACTCCGAGATAGAAACCAGAGGTACAATCTTTCAAATATCTGCTTAATATATGTAAAGCACAGAAAGAAGAGATAGATAGTCTGCGGGTAAGAAGCTGTCACAGATCGAGTCATTCATCAGAGCTTCAGGATCTCCATGTGTTTTAATTAAGATAAAATATTGTTCATTAAAATAAAATATTATTTCATTTAGCCATTTCATTAAATGTAGCAAAAATTGCACCTCCATATAGTTTGTTCAGGAAATTGAGGATTCACTGTGGAAGGTGTCATTTTTGTATGAGGTGCTTTACCTGTTAAATGGAGAACAATCTACACAGGGTGCTTTAAGGTTTGCATCAGGGTGTTATGTATATAATTTTAAAGATATGTGTATTTTGCAGGAGTTTTTAAAGTCTTAATTCATCACTTCAGGCTCCTTGTAGTAACAGGGATAAATTAATATTTTTAAAAAAAAAATAAAAACATAAAAAATGTTAAATGTAGGATAAGCCTGGAGACAGCCATGTTTGAGATTCAGTGCTTTGGGTACAGCCTAGTTAAGCCATCTGGACCATCTGCACTCCCACATCAGTTTCGTATTGCTCTAACTGCCAACTTCAAGAGCTGCTTTAGCGTTCGATTTCTGACGCATTTCCCCTTGTCTTCAGTAAATCCATCTAATTTCCCCCGGATTCCCAGGAGTTCCATGAAAGTTCGTGTGAGTTGCTTTGGGCCCAAGGAGGGGGCCTCCTTCTGGACTCACCATCCATCTCCTCATTCTTAATTGACTCTAGTTTGAACAACCTCATGGCTGCGTTCAGGTCAATTCTGCTTTTGTCTAAAATGTGGAGACCTGACTGTCTGCTGTGGAGACCATCACAGAACTATGATACCTAGATCACAGAAGATGGAACGTGTCCTATTTTACTCCAGCCACCATGGTTTCTCTGATCCGTTAGTGTCCTTCAGTTTCCAAGATGCCAGCTAGCGGGGGTGGGGAAGGGGAAGGCACACACGTTGCAGGGAAAAAAACCGAAAATCCACCCCAGGAAACCAAGCATATAATCCGCTTGGGTTCACATCTGCCCCCAGGTTTAAATGACAGACTGATTTTCTACTAGCTGCTCTTTCAGCCACTCTGGTTTTGCTGGATGTACAGTTTGTGTGCGGTGTATACACATTCCTTGTCCTGTCTTTCCTGTATTCATCAACCAAAATCGTACCTTAGTGTCCGTTACACTTTTAGCCTCTGTCTTGACCCATTTTATTGCCTTATGACCACTTTGTGATAAGAAAGTCTTACCTCAGTGACCTTTCTAATTTCCTCAGTGCCTTTCTGGTTTTTTAACCCTTCAATAAGCGTTTGCTACTTAGCCTGGTTTTGTTGCTGTTTTGAAGCTTACTGTCTTTTCATTTGCAAAATCCTCTTGATTTTCATTTTCTCTCACTACAGATCATGTCACGTAGTTGAAATGGTGTACTGAAGCATCAAACAAATAATGGACAGTTATTTTCATTTGTTTTATTTTAATTTAACGTCATTCGTCTTCTTATTTATCTACTGTCAAGTTTTCATTAATAGTGCAAGTGATATTTGCCTATTTTACTGAATTCTCTGCCTCCACTTAATAAATTTTGAACCGTGCTATTTACTCACATGCTAATCTCGTGTAGATTTGGAGCAGTTATTACTGCACTTTCTGTCGAAACCTGGAAGCAGTTGAAGGTATGGATTGCATTCTAATTTAAGAACAAAACAAGACAAAAGATGCTTTTTGTGAGTTTGGCAGTGGGACTGCATTCATTTTCACGTACATTATTGCCTTTCTCAGGCCAGCCCTTAATGTCTGTCTGCTTTGTCTTCCACGTCATGTATGAAGCAGTTTGCACGTTGATTTGTTCAGTGCCCAGCGGTGCCTGGTGACTGATAGGCTATTTGACATCATTCTGTGATCTGTGATTATTTCTAATGTTCCCTTTTTTTAGCTTGATGTTTCATAGCCCTTTCCTGTGTGTTATTGCAGACTTTTGGACACTGGACCTGTGGACCAAATTTTCTCTGCGAGTGTACCCTTTGAGTCTCTAATATTTATCCTTCATCTATTCCATCTTCTTAATGACTGCTTTGATGTCAGTTTTGAGGAGATGTGATCGTATTTCCTGATGATATATAGCCTGTCCTTTAACTGGAGATTACAAGTGAGGAATGTGTTTCCTGAAAGAGCTTTCATCAGTGCAAGTCTGGAATACCTGCCCCTTTTCATCTAATTTTCCCTGTTTAGTCAGACAAATAAAATAAAGGTTCAAACTTCTCAATCCTTAGGGATGTTTAAACTCTCTGACCTGCTGGGGCCATGCCTTCAGTGAGACTGCTTGTTTGACTATGTGCTGATGGTATAACGGTTGCCTGAACCAGATGAGTGATGAACAGTTGCTGTATATCTTTTAGGGCACAAAATGCATTCTTTGGTTTCATTTCTTTCGTCGTAGCCTTGAGTTGACATATAGATATGAGAATATTTACCCGAGAATTTGAAATAGAGTTAGAATGAACCTGTGATTGCAAGTTGTTGACAATGTTTATGAAACAATCCACGTACTGAAAAAGTAGTGACACAGCAAGATTAATAGTTATTTATTACCTGCAAAGAATTTACTGTACTGTTTTACTCATGCTGGTTATGGTTTTGCTTTGTTCATCACCATAACCCACTCTGTCGATAGGTCCCTAATGAGCACCGTGGGGTTAATGCTCTTCCAAGACGTATTAGGGGTCCTTTCAGCATGACTCGTGTTATTCTAGCCCGTATGTTTCAGAAACGTTTTTTTAGGCTGGCCGCGGACTCAAGGAGGAAGCTCAGGTCTGGATGTCTAGTTTCATCCCTTTATTTGCAGTTAGAACAATCGTGAGAAAAAAACACAAGTGAGGGAGAAATAATGGATTTTTAGAGTGCAGCTCTAAGGACATAGGTCCACTTACGTCTGATTTGGCAGCAAAGCCCTTTTAAGAGGTTCCCGCCTTCTCACAATCCATCCCTCCCCTGACAGTTTTCCACCTGTCAGTTCTGCTGATGCAGCTCTCTGTGGAAATGCAATATAAACCTTTTTGGAGGCAGGGAATGGGTTTTCACTGTGTGGGTCATTTCAGTCTCTGAAGTGGTTGCATTCAAACAACTGAGGGTGTGAAGTACAGCACAGGGCTGGATGTCAAAGGGCAAAGCGAGCCAGGAACTGCTCACTCTGGAAGGTAGAACCCTGCCATGGCTCTGCATTGTGAATGCAGCTCAATTCATACAGTGTTATTTGCTGCCTTCTTAGTATGGAAAGAATATTTCAGTACAAAGGCTGCTCACAGTACTGTACTTGGCTCTTTGTCATAGGCACAGTGATGACACCAAACTACATTGACTCAAACAGTCTCAGCGTGGCACCGTGGTGTGACTGCAGCAACAGCGGTAACGACATAGATGAATGCCTGAAATTTCTGAATTTCTTCCGGGACAATATATGCCTTAGTGAGTACAAAATTTGATGTCTTTAAATGTGTTTTAGCAGTTTTCTGGAACTTCTTTATTGTTTGTTATGATACATCAAGGTCATCTCTTTGCACTTTGTAAGGATGGTGCTGCTGTAGGTTTAAGAATTAAACAAAAAAGCAAACATACCTGTTAACTATGGTTTATGGCCAAGATTGCAAACCTGAGAAGCTCTTAGAAAAATATTCAAATAACAAAGATGTGTCACGGAGAAATACGTTTACATCATAGATCATATTTGGACCCTAAGAACAGGCAGCATCTGTTCCAAAAAGTTGCAACACCTGAGGGACTTCTGTATAATTTAAAACTTCATATGAAAAGACGTGTAGTTTATGATATGAAGGATTTGCTGTAGGTAAGTATAAATTGGATTGTGCTTTCAATTTATAGTTAAGCTTCAGGATTTTTAGGCTACTTGATCTCAGATGCCAGGTTTTAACAGAAGTCTGGATGTTACCCATTGTCAAGATTTTGTTAAATTATTGATTTTTTTTCTTTTCAGTCAAACTCACTTCTAAATTAGGGACTATTATAAATTTTGGAATGGTTCAATGGAGTCAATTTTGGCAGGTTCTCTTTTCAAATTTCCTGTCTGCCTGGAGCAGCGTAATTGGATGATGTGTAGTGTGCATCAGAGTTTTAATTTCAGATAAATGAGGAGACCAAAAGAGCTTGGCTTCCCTAGCCTAGCAGAACAGAAGTTGAAAGGATATGTGATTGTCCTCTGAAATTGCATTAGAGGGGCAAGCCCAGGGAGGGAAAAGGATTACTTAATCCAGAGGACAACGTTGGCACAAGCTCAAAAATGGAGATACTGGCCATACATATTTAGGCTCAAAATTGGAAAAATTTTAACCGTCAGACTAAAGTTAAGAAATAGGCTTCCAGGAGGAGTTCGGAGGGTATAAAAAAAAAACTTCTTACCAGTTTTAAAGGTCATATTTCATCAGCTTGTGAAAAGAAGCATACATTGTTGCTTTTTTTTTTTTTTTTCAAAAATAGCAAATGAACTCAATGATCCAGACTGTCCCAACCAGCCCTAATACTTGAGCTAATGTTAACGCAGGGTTCAGTCTGTATTTTAGTACAGGATCTGAAAACCTCCATTTCTAGATTCTCCATGGGCAGCATTGTTGGAAGGACATGGGAAGCTTTGCATACAAAAAGAGTTATCCCGTCTCCTTTCTTTTGCTGTCAATATAAAAGCATTAATGAAGACAAATCAAAGACATTAGAGGTTACTGTGAGACAAATTATAGTCATGCTAGCTGTAAGAGATGTTTTCTTCATGAAGAAATTAAAGATGTTTCTGGTTTAAAACAAACTTTTCTCTCTTACAGAGAATGAAAAAAGTTTCGTTTATTTTTTTTAATTGTTATTGTCATTAATGGGCCTTCCAGTGTCTGGAGGAAATGTCATTTGTTTATTGGATGAGATTAAAAATCCCTCCCACTTTGTTTAGGCAAAACAAAAATCACTTTTCCACAATGGGGTGAAACTAGGTTTCTTGCTGGTCTTTTTTTTGCTAAAGTATACTTCCCCTCCAAACTGGGAAATAAACCAGTGACTTGGGGCATTTACAGATGTGGAAAAATGAGCTTAAATATTTATTCAAAACCCCATTTGGTTATTTATGCAAAGTGGAATAGCTGAGACTGTACCCTGAGGTCTAGAGGACTCAAGAAGCAGGAGACCCAGGCTCACATTCGTGCTGTGCCTGATGTGGGGCTCAGATATGAAGCTGAGTTTACCGTGTCCCACATACACATCTGAAATCCTGGTCTTCCTTGCATCTCTGTATGTACTTGCATAGAAATTCCACTCTGGAGTTGAAAAGCCTTCTGCAACAGGTATTAAGTTGAAACCAGAGAGGAATTTTTGATTTCAAAAGGTGGATGTGAAAATTCCAGTCTGTTTTAATAATTAGTCCCAATAAAGACAAACATTGCATTTTTTTCTTTTTATATATGTATGAAACAAAGTTTTTCTTTATCTCAGCATTGTTCTGCAGAATATGGATTTATATGAGAACTGTGAAATTGGCTCAATCTCAAGAAAACTAAAAATCCAAATTAACAGGTCCCGAATAAAATATATTCTACTCTAAAATATGGGGCTGTGTATTACCCTGCTTATAGATTTATCTTCTTTATTGAAAGTTCCAAGTTTATTGGTAATATGACAGTGGTCCTTATTGCTGCCTCTCCTATTAGGGTTTGGCCAATCTTGAATTCTGGAAATCCGTCTTAAGACTTTATTTTAGCTGCTGTGAAAGTAGAAGTCCTGACATTCATTTATGTACTCTGGAATTCCTACCAAACGGAATGGGATTCAGTATATCTACCTATCTGTTCAAAGGATTTGTTCACCTCTGCCTTATACTGCAGTAATAAGAATTGGCAAGTGGGAGGAAGAGCATAAAACAGTGAGTTAGTTAGTAGAAGTTATTGAAAAGACCTTTACTAGAGCAGTTAGACACTTGAAGCACCTCCTTACAGTCATGTATTTTGAAATATATTTGAAATATGTATGAAAATTATATATCAAATGCATATTTAAAATATAATTTATAGGTTTGAAATATTATAAAAATATTATGAGGGCTGGAACATCTCTTCAATGAGAAAAGGCTGACAGAGTCAGGATTGTTTGGCCTGAAAAAGCCTCTGAGGAGACATTATTGTGGCCTTTCAATACTTGTAAGAAAGAACGAACGATACTTATAAGAAAGATGAGAACAGGCTTTTTAGCAGGGCCTGTTGCAACTGGACAAGGGGTGATGGTTTTGAACTAAAAGAGGGAAGATTTAGACTAGATATAAGGAAGAAATTTTTTTACAATGACGGTGGTGGAACACTGGCACAAATTGTCCAGAGAATTTCTAGATCCCCCATCCCTGGGGAAAGAGGGGAGATTCAGACGAGATATAAGGAAGAAATTTTTTCAGTGAGGATGGTGACACACTGGCACAAGTTGCCCAGGGAGGTGGTAGATGCCCATCCCTGGAAACATTCCAGGTCAGGTTGGACGAGGTTGTGAGCAACCTGGTCTAGTTGAAGATGTCCCTGCTCGCTGCAGGGCGGTTGGACTAAGTGACCTTTGAAGGTCCCTTCCAAGCCACACTGCTCTATGATTCTATCACAGAATATCTCAAGTTGCAAGGGACCCGTTAAGGTCATTGAATATGATAGTATGAGATAATTAAAAATTTATTGTGAAGACCACTTCTACTTAGACAACTGGAAAGATTGCATGTATTTCTGTGATCCTTCTGGCAACAAGGGAAACAAAGAGTTACTGTTAATTTAGGAAATCATGGGAAAATTTGCTTTTTATATTGCCTTATTCAGGTAAACCCAAGAAAAACATCATTCCATTTTTTCCACTTTTTCTTCATCAACCCAGCTGATTGTGGTGCCTTTTACAAATTATTCTCTCTGTATGTTGGAGTTCTAATAATTAGTATCAGAATAAAATACATTTTTTACAGATGAGAATTAAGTGTAAATTATTTTATAAGACAAGGAATACCACTGAGAAGAAGTATGAATAACTTCCACATATTAGTCCCCAGTGAAATTGTTTGATTTCTTGCACAAAGAATTTGAAATAAGAAATCCCTAAATCCATGTTGAATCCCCGAAGACCTGATTAAAAACTGTTTTTCTGTTTGTTTATAAAAAACCCAACCAATTTACTCTTGCCATAAACACACTCTTTAATCCCATGAAACTGTGATAAGCTTTTTAACTTTTATATTCTAAAGTTTTAGTTTAACTATGCTTCCCTCGCCTAATTATGCAGATTTTGATTGTAAACTGTAAGGAAAAGATTGTCTTAGTTAAACCATTTTGTAGTTATAGGCATGTTAGTTTTACTACAGCAAGCTGTAGAAATAAATTAATATTTTGCTTGCTCTCTTTTTTTAGTTTGCTGTGTAACATCACCTGCCTGTATTAGGATATAACACTCAAACTGTATTTTATATCCTGAAAGTAATTTTTTGAGGCTTTTGGATGGTAACAAATATGATTACACAAAGTCCTAGACTTCCTGTCAAGAATTACTTGGAACATTGCAAAGAAGAGGCTGCACCAGATAATTATGTGACCCCAGACTCTCCGTTCATGTTTCTGATATGTTCAAAATTAAGACACATTTTTCAGCATAAAAACTGAGTTTCTATAGATACACATTTTCAGTGGAATAATAATGATGATGATGATTAAAAAGTCAGTTCTGCTTTCTGCCATTTGTTTAGAAACAGAAAATTGCCTGTAATTTATTTTTGCAGAAAATGCAATTCAGGCCTTCGGCAACGGTACTGATGTGAACGTGTGGCAGCCAATTTTACCAGTACAGACCACTACAGCCACAACTACCACAGCTGCCAGACTTAAAAACACAGGTTCAGAGACCACCAACAACGAAATACCCACCCACAACGATTCACCAGCATGTGCAAACCTGCAGGTAAGAGAGTCTTGTACTTGCGCTGTAGAGATGAGAGTCTTTGGTGGACACGTATGCAGAGTAGTCTGCTGCTGCAGAAACAGTTGCCTGTTTGTAATGGAATGTCTCTTTATTCCCATGTTGTAGTTACATGCTGGATATACTGTAAAATATCAGACACACTTGTTGTAAAGCAAAACCATGCGTATTTCAAAGAGGACTTTATTGCCTCTCTGGCTCAGAAGTAAGGCAGAGTATTTAATTTGTTATCACAGGTTGGGGTATGAATGCGTCATTCTCCAAACCCTGCCAGGCTATGTCAGATTAAATTAATCCCTTGAGTAATCCAGACTCAGAGGGGACTCTTAATGTCAGATAGCATGTCCTGCTGCCTTCCTTATTTTGTTGGCAGTAAACTCAAGAGATTTTTTTGGCTGAGTAGGTTTGGATATTAAAGAATATGTGGTGCTGCAAACTACATGGATAAGCTGGACAAAGATGCTGTTTTGAATCGGGTGCTTCCCTGAACTGGGGTCAAGGGTCTGATGTGATTTTGGCCAATGGCTGTAGCAGTTTTCTTTGACACTTCAGTTAGGCTATTCATGGTGCGTCATTGATTCTGGATATAAAGAGGCTCATCACTTGCTGAAGGCAGTATATGCACCTCTTAGAAAGTTCAAAGAACTTGGGTAGGAGACAACTGCAAAATCAAGGCAGGAAAGAGGTAATAGGAAATATAAGCTGAAAACATCCTTAGGCTGGATTAGAATCTGGCGTTATAAACATTTCTGTTGGTTTAAATGCAAAATTAGGTCAGGGATAGATCAGCTTGGCCTGTTTATTTTTGTCTTTGCAGGAGGAAATTGCTATGTGACATAAATGAAAGTATCCAAGTTTTAAGATCTCATCTGGTATTAAGATACTTTTTTTTCTGGATTCCCAAACTCCTCCACACTTGTAGCATTCACATTTCACTCACAAGAAAATTGATTTTGTATTCTTCGTATTGAACTGTATCAAAGTTTCCAGGTTCACTAAAATGGGCAGTTCATATCACTCAGAAATGCGTTTTGCTTCTTAATATTTCGTACACTCACCTTCATCCTTTTCTAGTTTCTCCATTTATTTCGCATGGGCAAATTGTATATGAATTAACATTTATTAATATTACAGCATCACAGAGTAAATGGTGTTAATGGTAGATGGTGTTGAATCTAGGTCCTTCTGGTTTTATTTTAGTTTTCATATCTATGCGTTCATTTATTAGTTAAGCTTTGTAAGTTCTTGATGAGATGGAGATAGTTGTAGGCATATATTTCTATTTGCAGTAGTCATTTGTCCAAATAGAATACACTAAAAAGAAACATAACCTTTTGAACCTGAAACTTGAGATAACTTGCATTTGAAGCAAGACATTGGTGGGATGTTATTAGTTCACTTCACACTATATTAAAAAATTGTTTTAAGGGAGAGATACCACATTTTCCTTCAGTGTTTGTGCAGTCCCCTGTAGAGTAAGGCCTCCAGATGCTACCAAGTACACATAATAAATAATGAACTGAAGAAATGGCAAGTGATCGCAAATCCCATCGGATTCCATTTGATTTGCAAATGTTCCTCAGGCCTGAATAGATGTTCCAGTATTTTGAAAATGAATTAAATTTTTCTCTGACGTTTTGAAGTCACGTCCCAGATGAGTTCATCAGCACTGGTTTAAGCTACATTATGACTTCAGGTGTGCCCCTGATACACTTGACACAAGAAGTAGAGCTCTATAGGGAAAATAGCTTCCTTTAAATAAATGATCCCTGCTGTTCTGTTGAAACTATAGATAAGTCTGCACTAAAAGGTCACTGGTCCTCCAGGACTCCCGTTCTTGGCAGGCCCCGGCTGCCCCATGCCCGGGTCTGTGATGTCCGGAGGTAGAGCAGCGACTCTTTCACGGGCACCCCCTTGTCATGGGGAGGGAGCTTGCGTGCCCTTGTGAGGTTGAGAGCTGTGCTGGTGGTGGCATGTGCCTCCGGTGGGGTCTCCCAGGCCAGACAGGTCTCAACTGAAGGGTCAGACAAAGTGTATCCACGGGCAGGATGGGCTCACTAGCCTTTGGGCAGCCATCCTAGGAGAAGGACAACTCTGACTCCAAACCTGGACAGATGGAGCTCGTTTAGCCTTGTAAGGCTCCATCTAAGAGAAGGACACTCTAACCAAACCTACGACCCGAGGACTTCGCTGTCACCGTCCAAGCTCGCTAGGCCCTGGCAGATGAACCTCAGGTGTAAAGGGTGGAGCCAGTTCCGCGCACACTGCGCCTCACCTAAAAAATCCACCGCGCAGGCCTGAAGGGTGCACTCATCGCCTGCAGAGAGAGTGGGAGAAGCCCTTCCCAGATCTTCGTTTGCGAAGCCAAGGCATGATGATGATGAAAAGGTCACTGAAGCTACATGAATCAAGCAGTTTTATTCTTGTGAAGTGCAACATTCTGGTGCATGCTACTTCCTTGTGTCAGAACGGAAACACAAAGAACAAAGGTCTTACATTTTAATGCATTTTTCAAAAAGTTACTTACGAATACAGCCAAAACAAGCCCACACTTTTTAAAAAAGAAACCTGAGTTTGTTGGACAGTATGGTGCTGCTTTGCTTGTGAGACTGAACTCTCGCTGCAAATTTTACAAAAGAACTGGAGGCATTCATATCACACTTGGAGAAGTGTATTCATTCCAAGTCTCTCCTCCCATGAAAAATATGCCTTTGCAGTATTTTCAAAACATGAACCAGTGCAACCAAAAGCGATCTGAAGGGCTTTGTTATACGCTTAGCCGTTGAGCTGAAAGGTTTCGGAAAGGCAATATAGCCTAAACGCTGTGAAAAGTAGAATTAAAAGCATTAGTCTCAGCACAAAAAGACAGTGGCAGAGAGGGAATAAGGAAATGATCACCAAGATGCTACAAGGCTGCATATCCTAGTTAGGGGGTTCAAAAATACATTGAAGGAAGAGCAGGAAGTGATTGATTAGTATAAATTGCCATAGAAATAAATACAGTAAGGGAAGAAAGAGCAGGAAGTGATTGATTAGGATAAATTGCCATAGAAATGAACAAATACTAACCTCCTGGGGCGGTAAAATACAGGGCACTAACCCAGCCTGTCACTAACTGAGCAATTTGTGATACATGTGTTTCTGACTTGTTCAGAGTGGTTGTGTGAAAAGCAAGAACACACTAATGACTTTGTCGCTGTGCCATGTTCTCCTACACGCATGCAAACCTGGAAATCAGAAGGGTTGTGAATGCTGAAAGAAAACATGAGCTACTCTGTTTACCTAGCTCAGTATTTATTTTGAATACCTGTTGAAGGTTTGGACTTTCCAAATAATTTTTGTTTCAGTTATGCTGCTCTTAATTTCAATTTAGCATTGCTACAAGAATTTGCAGTTCTCCTGTTATGGTGGTATTATTTCAAATAGAGACAGAGAAATGTTGAATTCTGATACATGCTTATTTTGTGTTTATGTATGCATGGATTTTTGTTATATACTTTTTTTTCTATCCCTAAATTAAATCAGCACTCCATCTTTGCCAGGAAGATGCTTAACTCCGTCAAGCATCCTATAAACTCCTTTATAAACCTGGCTTCTAACAAAGTTTGCTGAACACAGAGAGTAAATAGCAGTTAGCTTTATATAAAATGCTAAATTCATGTATTTTCTGAGGTGCTTGACATCTGCAAAGGATCCTCAGCACCGCATAAAGGTAATTTGTAGAATACTGTGAACAAAAAGGAAGATGAATGTCAATGGCATGCTCCTTATGCAGGCATATTTTATTAAGTAATTGCCATCCCTATCTTTTTCTCTGATAGCTTTGCTCTAATGTTTTCTGTTTAACTGACATATTTGTTTGTCCTTTTTTCTCAATCGGAACTCGTGTGCAGTACACCAGTCAAAAAATGGTTATGGTCTTTCAGTCTGATGTTCTACCACCACTGCTTGAACCGTCACGTTGGATTATTTGAAAGGGACAGAAGAATAGGTTTGGATGTGTACTCACGCTGTGTATTCTTCAAGAAAAATGCTGCTTCTGCATTTAGAAGACACGTATGGAACTGAATGATGATAATGAAATAAACTTCAAGTGGTAGATTAGACTAGATTAGACCAATTGTTCCTACGTCATCAGTGGAGATAAATAAAAACCTAAGACTTTCATTCTGGGTTTGTGTTAATATTCTGGAGAGCATTTTGCCCAGGATAAAAACGGTAGAAGACAAGATGGTGAAGGACATTTAAGTCTAAATTTATGCATTGAAATCTATTACCTCCCTAGCTAGTTCTAGACTTTGTTTTCCCACTTTTATTATAAATGTCTTGCTGTATTTAACCTCTGTTCAGCATTCAGAGGGAATTCAAGGTTTTTGTGCTTTTGAAGAAGTTTAAGCAGTGGACACTTGTAATTGAGGTACACGGCCCTTTAGACGGAAGTCAGGCTCTTTTCAGTCGATTCCGGGATGTGAATGTCTTTGTACTCTCAGCAGCAAAATTAAAAAATTATGAGATAGGAGAAAGGAAGAAGAGGGACATCTAGATACTTAAATGTGTCAATTGTTTTCTATTTGCATGTAAGATTAGTGAGTGCTTAGAGCAGATGTGGGTCATATTGCAAGCTGTTCTTCCACAAATTTACATCATTGCACACAGACTTGGGAATTAAAAAAATGTCATTATGGCGAGTCTAGGACAAAAACAGGAAATGGGGCTCACAGATCTCTGAGGAGATCAGGACTTACAGATGACTCAGACTGAAGATTATTGTGCTCTTCACTTGTGGATCTATCTGTTGCAGATCTTTAACACTGTGTAAGGATCTGCTAATCTGATGTTTGAAGAACTGTCTGTAATTATTTAATGTAGCTTCCTGAGTGCTAAATATTGTTATTAAAAAGCATTGCGTAGGTGGTTGGAGAGGGTTAAAAGCTTCAGTTTCGTGTTCTGAGGATCAAGACATAGCAGGTGTGGAGCTTCATGGGCTGTTAATTGGGTGGTGGGTGATCCTAAGCAGGAAACACAGGCAGTACGTAGGTGTGGTGTTCTTGGCGGGGGATAGTACAACTGCTGAGACGGTATGCTGGAATAGGGACAAAGGGAACTTGATTTATCCCCTGAGTATTAACTTGCCCATATGTCTGACACCCTCTTTCTCCCATCACTTCACAAAAATGAAAGCCTGTGGTCTTTCATTCTGTGAAAAATAAGCGCTGTCCTTTCAAATGCCGTGCCTGCTCTGTCCCTCAGAAGTCGTACTTGGACCTCTTCCTCTGGGCATTGCAACTACACAAAAAGTTACAGTCTGGGGAAAAAGCTGGACAGGAATATAAAACTCCCAATGCTGTGCCATATGAAAAGATTTAAATTTACCTCCTGTATTGCCAGGATTAGCTGACATAATGGGGTCAGCCTGCTGGTACAAGTGATTTAAAGAACACCTATTGGCAGCTTTTCTTTTGAAAAAGCAACATCTTTAATTCACTTCAGCAGCAATTCTGTTGTACCTAATTGAGTCTTGTTTGCTTTGCATGTTCAGATTAAAATCTGACAGCCAGGGATAATTTAAAGTTTCATCTTTAATCGTATACTTCTAATCTGGGGAGGTCTGAACAAAATTCTGTTTTACCAAAACGGAGACTGCTTTGCCATTGATTTCACTGACATGGAGTTCCATGAAGTTAGTCCTTGTTTACTTTAGCACCATGCTGGAGTGGATCCTCAGAAAGTATGGGTGTATAAAATTCCCTGAGACTTTTGCGCCTTTCAGACAGAACGGTCAGGTCACCGTGAGCGAGGGACAGGTTTGGGTTTTCAGTCTGCGTGGCAATCTCGGTGTTCATAGGCAGGAAAGCAATCAGCAATCCACGTGCATTACTATGCAAACGGTGGACCTCAGCGGCAAAAGGCTGCTTTGCAGTGAACATACACATGCACAGTGCTAATGGTGTGATCACGTACACTGCCTCCACCTGGAGCAAGGCTGTGCTTGGTTCTTCACCATCTTTGCCAAAGAATTTCAGGACTGTGCAAGATAGATTGTTTTCAAGCTCACTGAAATCCTGCAGAAGTTAAAGATTAATACAGCTGATTAAGTGCAGAGAGTCTTTTTCCTGTCTTTTGGACATCAGAGAACAGTTTGAGGATGTAGCCAAGTATCATAGTCTATAGGCTCAGATGTATCATTAGTGTCAGCATTGCTATGAAACATCAGCTGTCAGTAGGAAATTGTTCTCATTTACCAACCTTGGTTGAACTTCTTAGTTGAACATCAGGCCCCCTTGCAAGATCAGTCACAACTTGTGACCTAAAGCACAGGCTAAAACTCTCTGGCGGTGTAAGTCAGCACAGCTCTGTCGTTACCATCAGAGCTACACAGACATGCACTGGTTGACATCCAGGCTCTTCAGCATGTGGAGCTCTCCGTAAGACTGGACCTTGTATTTAGTGATCTGATGAAACATTTTCAATGTTGGAAGTCAGGTGTAATAAACTTCAGCAAAATGGTTTATTTTGCATATTAGAATTACAGTTTAAATTATGTTTCTTTCATTAGCATGCTTGTCATTATACTGCAATATTGTGCGTGTGTACTGCCAGAGAGCAAAATACTTTAGAATTATTTCATCAATGATAAAATATTTTACAGTTCATTTAAAAAAAAAGTTTTAATAGTCTGCACATCTTTAGTGTATTATAATAATATGGCTCTTTATAGCAGACTGTAAAACTCCAGACTACAGTTTTAGGAATCAGGCAATTTTGTTTTATAGTTTAATAATTGTTCAATTGAAAATGAGTATGAGGTTACTAAAAACCAATTTAATGACTTAGAAAAATGCAACTTTATTAAAATGTACTACACACCTTTACAGAAAATTGAAATTTCTGTGGACAGATTATAGCTCTTATCCTCAGAAAGAATTTTCCAAATTATTACTACTAAAAGCAGATGTAGCATTTGCAGTGTTCCCCTAAGCCACAGTTGTTTCTACATTTCACTTCAGTATCCTCTTACAGGAATACCCACAAAAATACAAAGTGCTAGAATAAACCAGAATCAGAAAATCGGATCACATCAGATAAGCCAAATCAAACTATTAATAGCCCATGCTATTACTTTATCTAGTTCTTCATCATATTAAGGGTATTCCTCACATCAGCCAACTTCAGTTCTCAATCAAATCTTAGTCCATCATGTATTTCCCTTTTAAAACAGATAGCTCACTGTAGCCTGAAAAAAACAGCCATGAAAGGGAGTACAGTATTATAATTTAATTTTAAGGCATAGCTACTACTAATAAAAATTCTAGGTCATTGCGTTGCGATGGTAGATGTTTAATCATATAGTCTTTGGAAGCATAGTTCATAATATATTGTGCATTTATGGGACTTGACAAAGTGCTTTGTTTAAGACATATTGTTTGGTGTTAGCAAATATTAGGTTTTAGCCATGACTCTGCTTCCATTTATTCTTGTTCAAGTGGAAGTAGCTCTGGTTATGCCAGCAGGCTGACCCCGCTGCAAAGCAAGCGCAGGCAAAAGCTATCATGCCACCAGGATTCTAATGGAACGGAGAACAAGAATAGAATCCTTGAAATCGTTAGTACTTTTTTGTTTTAACTGGAGTCCTACTTACAGACCAGAATCCCATCATCCCAGCTATCCCACAGGCTCGTAATTAAAAGCTACTCCTGATCTTAAGAATGAAATGGATTACAGTTATCTTCAGTTAAGATAAGGTATCACCTTGTAGCCTTTATTTATTCTGAAAATCACATAGTGTATTAGAGTGCTCTAGAAACAATAAATATTTTATTGTTATAAACTATGTTAATGCACTATGTTATCCTCAAAAAGTATATCCACAGTGATACACGAGGAAAACCAAAGTAAAAGACTGGTACTATCAAAGGTAACTGATACAGCTGTCGATACAGAGGTGTTTCTTTCTGAAGTGTGAAAAGAGCTCGGTGATTGCCAGAATAGATCAAAATTTACCAAAATCTTTCTTTATCAATTCTTCCATTTTTGCAAAGAATTGTTATATAGCAGGCAAGCAAAAGGATTTCACAAGGCTTTTATAATTTAAGTGTATTTTTGAACACTAAAGCAGGTATTGATGTTTTTGTTCTGTAGTGTGATGGTTTAAGACAAATGACAGTGTGGAGGCTAAGTAATTTTGGATAGTGAGGCATTTTAACCACAGATTAATACAGTCATAGTTTTACAGCCTTCTTGGGGGGGACGGGGGTGTTGTTGAAGAGTGGTGAGAAGACCGGGGAGCAGCATAGCAATTCGTTGGACAACCTCCTTTTTCCGTGGGGGAGAAGGCTCGCTCCCGGAGAGGAACCCTGATGTGTTGCGCACAGTCCTGGTGCAGGGTCATGAGGTTTGCCTTACCTCTTGTCCTGCTCCCTGAAATCCCCAGAGATTGAAGAGATGGTCCCAGATCCTGGAGGAGGCTTGTGGGGCTGCCCATCCCAGGGTCTTCTCCCAAAATCTTTGTTCCGTAGTATTTTTATGAGTCCTTGGGTATATAAGTGGGTGAAGAAGAGCTGAGAGATGACTACTGCATTCAAACTGCGCTATTAATTCTGCAATTTCCTTTCACCCTTGTTCGCTCTTGCAGTCTGCTTGTTGCAGATGCTTCTGGACACCTTTGTGCTTCTTGATGATCAACACATAGCTTGCATAGACTCGCTGTTTCCTAGAGCACATCAAACCTATGCTGTTGTTTGGGACAAGTGATTGATACTACTTTGTCTGCTGCTACAGCAAAGTGTCAGTTGCTGTTCACTGGCTTATGCTCACAGCTCTGCCTGATGTATTTGCAGACCACAATAATTTTAAAGAAGGTAAGAACTGGGTAGTATACAGATGCCGCTGCCTCATTGTAGTAGGTCCTGAGCTGTTAACAGCCAAAATTGCTTGCAGTAAGCATGGGAAAAGCCCTTCCCAGATCTTCGCTCATGAAGCCAAGCCATGATGAAAGTTCTTCACAAGTCTCAAGAGCCTTGTGCACATGTTCAATTGTCTATTTCTTAGTAGTTTCAAGTGTTTGAATTGTTTTGTTGCTGGTTTTAGCTGAATCATTATGAAGAAGAGAGTAGAGTGAAAGCATTTGAGGAAGGACTATGAATTTGAGTTCTCCAGTACTCAGAGAAATAGAAAGACAAACCTGATGTTACTCACTGGATGAAAATGGGCTTGAAGGCATTTACCACATTCTGTCTTTTTATGCATCTTGCAGAACGTGCCAATTGTGGAAGTGGATGAGGCAGCTTTGTTCATCCTCTTACGCTCAGTCTCATGGCAACATTACTTTCCCTGGTGCAGAACTGTAACCTTTCCTCTGGAGGTCTAAATATCTCTGCAGTACTGGCAAAGAAAATCACACTGCTTTTAGAGAGATAGATTCCCTTAAACTTTCACACAAATAGCAACTCTAAATGCAAAGGTCTTTTTAAACACCTTCCTGTTCTTTTGAAAACCCTCCCTATTGGAAATAAGAGAAATTCAGGAAATACACTATTTTATCATGGGAAGTTCCCCTCCAGGAAACGATAACCAAGACTAGTTCTGCCTATTTACATGACGTGAGTTAGACTATTAGTCTCCATTTACTGGCATATCTACACTGTCTCTGAAACCTCACTTCCAGTTAACCATTAGTCTTTATTAGATCCTTAACCTATCTGGCTTTTTCTTTTTTTTTTTTTCTTTTTTTTTTTCTTTGTCCTTTCTTCTTGCATATCTGTTCTGTAATCTTTGGGCACTTAGCTGCATCATAGACTTACTCTGGTATGAAATTTAGCAGTATACATTTTTCTTTATTCCCTCTAATGAGGTAATTGTTAAATGCAGATTCAGGGGGAAGAAGAGACTGCACAGGAGTGAGCAGGAGGGATGTTGAACCCATGTGGCACAGGAGGAGTCACCGTGCTGTCACTGGCTTGGCTGCCTTGGAAGCTACAGTGGGGAAGGTGGAAGAGACAGGGGGTTGTGGCCATACTGGAGTGGAATTAAGAGGTTGGAATAGGTCTGTAATTTGATTGGGGAAAAAAGTCTGAGGCAACCCTACTTCCTTATCCGGGAGTATAGAGGATACATTGTCTTCCTCTGCCAGCAGCAAACCCAAGTACATGAAGTATGTTTATGCGTATAAAGTCATTTGAGGCTAAAGAGGCAATCACACAGCCTCATCAAATTCTGCTTTTGTTTATACACTTGGAAAAATGGAGTAACTCCATAGTTGTGTACATTGCAATTATCCTTAAGTGTTAGTTGTAATTATCAGTTACTCCTTACAGATATATCCATCATTCTTTGATATTTTTATGTAACCCATAAACTAATGTTCTTAAAAGATAAACTACCCAAGCTCTCGGTTACTGTGTGGCAGACAGGAGCAAAAGCATTTCAGTAAATAATAAAGAAGAATTTTTAGGAATAGTTTCTTCCTTGTAACCAGCAACAAATGAAATATAGAAAAGCCCAATGGAAATTAGAATACAATAATAAATAGTCATTCTAAATTATACAGGGGTGATAAGGCAGCACAGCTGCGAAAGTAATATACTGTTGAAGAGCTAAAATTTGGAACCTTTTCCATAGCATGCTCAAATGTTTCGAGTAGTCAAACCAAGTTTATAGGATAGAAAATGAAACATAGTCTTTTAACCAAATTAGTTAACTTACATTCTTAAAAAAAACATAAGTATATATTTGGTTCTGTTTTCAACCTGTCTGCTTATTTTACTTACAGTCTTCACTGTATATTAGTAACCAGATACTGGAAATAAATCACACCCTTTTCCTCCTTCTTACTTTATATGCCTGTGACTCCTAGTCAGCTGTCATACCTGAATAATAGATCTCTATGTTACCCTCAAACCATCTACTTTACAGCATTTTTCAACTTGCTGTTGAGTTCCAGAACACGAGACTCTGTCATCTATTTCAGTTCCTTCCCTTTGAAATCAATAGGACTTCAAAATGTTAATTTTAATCTTTACTTCAGAGGACAGCCTAACTATTTTACACCAAATTGTAGTTCTAATCAGTGGACGTGGCCTAACAGTCCCACTTCATGTTAAGCCCTCCTGCGGCTTAGCTCTTTCTGTGAGCCACAAGTAAACAGACTGACTGTTGTGCATAATGCAGGATATTTTTTCATAGGTTCACTCAGCATGTGTCCTAAAGAATTACAGGATTACCCTCCCTCATGTCTTTCTTAAAACAGAATTAGGTATTCAGGGCAGTAATTTACTAAATACTGCGTTACATGGTACTACTTTATTTTTCCAGATTGTCATTTTCAGAAGCCTCAAGTTACCTTTAATTCAAGGCTAGAGATGCATTACCTCATGCACATAAACATTTGGATGTACTGAATTCATGCTCAGATTTGAAATGTGTGCATTCAAATTTGTTATGTATGTGGCAGGTAAGATGAGTGCCAGGTAGGATCTGAATAGCTCCCTGCAGTCACAAGTACCTAATTTGTGCAGAGAGTTGGATAAGTGGGCTTATAAAGCACCCGTTCCTAAATTTGTGTCTGCACAAATGTAAAAACGTGGTTTGATCAGAACTTTTCTGATCAACAGTGTTTAGTGTGGATTTTTGCAATAGTTTGCCCTCCTCTAGAAAAAGTAGTGCATTAACAGTTGCATGTACCCAAGTTAAATTCTTGAAGACCAATTTATAATGAATTCTATGTCAGTATGCTGTTCTGTGCACTTCAGCCAATAGGCTTTGTAATTATCTGGTTCTGAGGGCTAATTTAGGGATCTGTTCCTGCAGGGAACTAAGTGTCTGTGTACAATTTCAGAAGTCAAATGCAAATTCAGAAGGAAAAATTGTCCCTTTTTTCATACTGATTTTGAACTTAATTACTTTGACAAATTCTTGCACCTATTTGCAGAATCATGGTCTCCTCAAGAGTCTGCCTAACCCCTGTTACTTCTGATCAAGGTTTCCTGATTATTCCTACGGATTCAGCCACAGTTATTTGCAGATGAGAAGTTCAGTTATTACAGGCACAACAGAGAATGTTTAGATAAAAAACACACCCGGTCTATGCTCAGAGAACAGCTTAATGAGGGTAGTTATGAATCATTAATTAAGCAGAGGCTTTTCACCTTAGGCTGATGGCGCAGATACAATGCTGTATTTGGTAGCAGTACCGCTGTTCGGTAAGCGCCCATAGGGAGAGAGCTCTGCTCTTTGGCAGCTGAACTGGTCATCCTGGGTCCACATCACAGGGACAGCCCCTAAAATATAAGTCACGTTGGCTCATGTCGGTGTAACAGGGGACTGGACTCTGGTGTTTCATGAACATTTAAAGAGAGCAACTGGCAAAGCTGCAGCTCCAAATAATCTACAAGCCAGTGAGACACATCTGCTCATATGTGCTCTGCAAGTCCTCGTTCATCATCTGCTGCCTTTTGTGATGTACAAAGCCTGTTGTAGTGCAGTGACATTCATCTATACAGCACATCGTATCAGAAATGTGATGTCCTATGCTATTCAAGTGGTCACTGAGTGTGAGCAGCACAGTGATAGCCCAGATGCCCTTTAAGGATGCTGTTCGCAGCTACTAGAGAGGCTAGTGCCTTTCTGGCCACTGAACATGGCATCTCTTAAACCCAGTAAATTCGCTTTGCACTGGGACAGCTCAGTGCACTAGCGTAGTATCAGTGTTGGTGTGTATATACAGCCCGCATGTACAGTATGTGTATGTTAATATACAGTGGACACAGTCTGCATTATGCTCATCCCTCACCTCTAGTAATGCTGTCTTAGTTCTAACTTTCCACCCCCTGGTCTGGAGGTAGGAGTAACTTAAGAAGCCATATTGTTGCCATAGTTGCCACACACCCAGATATAATTTTTTTTTTAATGCTTCCTCTCTAGAAACTTGACAACAACATATAGACACTGAAACTTGCTAGTAAGACAAAGCTGATGCTTGTGAGTATTAGATGCATCTGAGAAGGCAGATCACAAAATACACCCCTCACTTGGTCTGTTTTCTACTTGCCTCAGCTCAGTCCAGAACTATTAATAAAACTGTTATGCACTCAGGGAAATATTTGTTGCCAACTACCATCAATCAAGATTCTCTTCGGATAGCACTCTCAAGATGTTTTTCTAGGTGAAACCTTCTAATGTCTCTCTTGAGTCCCACTAAAGGATGTTAAAATTTCGTAGCATAGGGCACCTTCAAGATTTTTCTTGTAGAGTTTGCAATGGAATTAGAAAAACCTGAGGATACAGGAGGACTGTCCCTTTTTAACAGAGCAGCTCATCTCCCAGAAATGGAAATGAATGGTGTGGAGAAACATCCCAAGTGCTTTGCGATGTTATAAACCTATATCCCATTAATTTCTCAGTCTCTTTGATGAAGTGCACTGCCTGAGGTGCAAATTAGAGCCACTTCTCTGCATTGAAGCTGTCCTCTTAAGAGAAGAAGTGCTCCAGAACCACCTCCTCGTTTCAAAAATACTACAGAATAGTTGTCAGTATTGACCTGAGCTAGATTAAACTAGCTACCTCAGAATATAAGGCTGTATATCCCATTAATAATCCCCTGAACTATCCAATCTGCCACAACATAATACTTCAAAAACTTGGCAAACTAGTCACGATAAATCTTCAAAAGCTTCTTCCAGTTTGGTATGGAAGCCTTACAAAATCTACCCAAAGTTGTCCTGTTGATCTCTGTTACTTGCCTTATTAGCATTTGTCCATTTGTTTTTTCTGGCTTATAAAACGTAAACATAAATGTAAGCCTTCTGTCCTTCTGTGAATAATTTGTGCAATGAAACAAAGCAGGATCATATCCTGTGAATACATTTTTGCATAGTCTGATAGTTATTTACCTAATCTGGTCATTATAGGCTCAGATTTGTTCTAATAGGGTTATAATTGTTCAACATCTAGCATTCACAGTAGTTTTTGTGTCCAAGAAATTGTTTCAGTGATGAAAAAAAATTCTCAGTACTTCTTAGTGAGCTCAAATTTGAGGCCATATCTGCAGATGATATTAGGAAGTTACTTTTCATTTTGACTTGCTGCGCCTGGCCAGTGGAAGAATTCCCATTGGTGCAGTGGGATCAGGGCAGTAAAGAAGAAGGCACCTTTCTAATAAGGTCGTGATTCTGCAAACTCCTCTTACACGAGAGTTCCTCTGCTTATTTGAATAGCTTCATTAACTACAGTGTAACTGTGCGTGAGGTGCAAGAGCATCGTTCATGTGTAAATAATGGATATGAGGAAGGCCACTATATTATCATCTGTTAAAGTATAGTCCACTATAGCGTAGCCCATTAAAGAGAATTCATTTTAGGATTTCATTCCCGGTGTTTTTGAGAAGGAATGATTTTTTTCTCTCTTCTTCGCTCATTTCATCAGGGGAAGAATGAATGTAGGATGCTGCATCAAAATTTCACACAACTGTTGAGTTTTAAGATCCAAACGACAAGGACCTTTTAATAATGTTTAGGAAGCTGACAGACAAACTGAGGTCTAGCTTAGCTAGTGGAGAAGACCAACTCGATGTTTATTTATGTTTCAGTCATAACTTAAATCTGATGAAACATATGCTTGTCCTAGACAATAAAATCCAACAATCAAAATTGTATGATGTTAATTCACTTCTAGAAATTAAAATGTTGATGGAATTTATTAATTAGGAATACTAACAGTGACTTTGAATACCTTTCTGCGAAAGGATAGAGGCATGTATTCTAATGAAAATAAAAATAGATTATGACAGACATTGCTAGCAGCTATGCTTAAAGTTATCTTAGATCTAACATTAAAGAAATCCTGTGTTCAGTGACTTAGAACTGTGCCAAAACATTAACTATTAGGGTGAAATTTTTCATGTGTGTGGCTCTGGCTGAATTCTTGAGGTCTAACTGCCTGTCAAAACCATGGTATGTCTTAACCTGTTTTTGTTATAGACTCTTCTTGGTAAATCTGATGATTGCATTATTTAAAAAAAGAATCTGATGTTTTTATTCTGAATGGTATTTTCAGTGCTAGAAAGGAACATGGATACTGAGGGAAGTACTGCAGCAAGTTCAGTACAATTTCAGCCCTGCCAGTTCTGAGGATACATCTGTGCACCTGCAGAATTCAGCTAAAGGATTAGAGGAACAGGGAGAAAATGCTTTAATTTTTTATTTCAGTGGCACTTCTGGAGAGCAGATTATGTAAAAAATGCAAAAATCACAAATAAATCCAAATCACAGCTGTTCAAAATTGAATTACTTTAAAAGAAAAGAAGAAAAACAGTCTCTAAATCATGTCATGATTTAATGGAACTCGGGTACAGGCATAGCCACACAACTGCGGATAGAAGGAAACTAATATATTGGGCTTGAAATGTGTGAATAAAACTGAGGAGGGGACAGCATAGCTGGATGTTGGGGGATCAACAAAGTGGCTAGTTTCTTCTACCTTTCTGTGCAAAGTGAGTATCTGCAGCCTTTGCTTTTGCCTCCCTGTAATTGAAGTGATGGCACTTGTTACCTGAAGTGTTTCCGAAACCCTTTTAAGGTTTTCTGTGTTTTCTTTCTGTGTGTAGCCACACTAGTACTTGCAACACACATGTGCATACATACATGGTTAGTGAAAAGTCTTACATGTTTTTAGTCACTTAACCAAAAGCAAATGTTCATGGCCATTCTTTTCCTGTCCCTTTTAAAATTTATGAGCCAATGGAGTGCTCAAGAGACCAGCAATAATACCAGTTGCTTAAGGTTGGCGTAGCACAAACAGAAGGTAATGCTCAGCGCTCAAGGCCCCATGCAGGCTGGTGTTCAAGCAAGCTTGCCTGATCTTTGCTTCTAGCTGCAGAACCAGAGGACGCCTCCCCTGGTCCTGCTGCCCAAGCGCAGAGGCAATGCGTGACCTTGTTTTCTTAATCTCTTCCACCAACTGAAGGCTCAGAGCTGGATGTCTCACGAGGCCGACCGATGCAGCGAGCATCCCTGCTGAGCTCCTTCCCTGCAACTCTGCTTTCAGCTTGGGAAGCCCCCAAGTTCTTAGCAGAGTCGCAGCCTCACACCGTCCTGTCATC
The DNA here is from genome assembly GCF_000710305.1 of Buceros rhinoceros silvestris. Taxonomy (NCBI): domain Eukaryota; kingdom Metazoa; phylum Chordata; class Aves; order Bucerotiformes; family Bucerotidae; genus Buceros; species Buceros rhinoceros. The sequence continues at coordinate 26,987 of NW_010388111.1, read as the reverse complement.
TGCTCGGTGCGAAGGAGAACGTGCCTGTGAGTAGCGGGCGTAGCGCACGGCTGCCTACGCAGAGCAGCACATCGCAGCCACTCTCCAGCCGAGGCATGCGGGGCGGTGCGAGGTGCGGTGTAGAGGCACTGCATGGTGCTCGTTAGTGCACTGCCAGCCTGTGCTGTTCTGGCTGAGCTGCTTTTACTCCCCTCGTAGCCGTGGCTGACAGCTGCTCAGGAGTGTTGACACCACACTCCAGTGCACCACGCAGCCCAGTAATAGGGGAGGTAGGTACTTCACCTGCCGCCAAACAGAACAAAATTGTTTGCATATTCGGACACGCCAGGGCACACACTCCAGCCTGGGGAAGTGTTGTGGGATCTGTAGCTCTTCAATGGCTTACCTTTGTTCAAAATTAAGAGCTGAGCATGTCTTTTAGTTGGGATTGTAATGGCTTTTTGTTCATGCTGCTTTTCTTTAGATGCTGTTCAGAGTGCAGCAGCCAGATGCTACCTGTAACTGCTGTGAGTGGCACTGGGTTGATAGCTGTGGTGAATCACTACGGAAATGGATTTTAATAACAAAATCCCAAACAACTTGACTTTGGATGATATGGTTGTTCAGTTTTATAATTAGAGGGGGGAAAAAAAAACCTAGGTAGCCCAAGCCATTGAGAAATTAACCTAACAAAACTTACTCCATCTATGATTTTCAGTATTCTGTTTTCTTTTCTCTCCTTCTTAATGCAAAAATATTTGCTTGAGACAAATCCATAAAAGACCGTATTAGGACAATTGCATAATATCTCCTAAAAATAGGAAGTGAGAATCTGGGACTACAGAAAATCATTTTACTTAGATAAATGAATGGCTGAACAGGAAAACAAAATTGCTAGCAAGTTACTCACTGCCATGAAAGGTGGGTAAGTCAGTTCAGTTGTCTTGGCCGGGCGTCATATTTTGTGCTGTGCTCACTGGGAGACTAATTGCTTGAAATAAATATTTGAAGATCTCTGTGTCTGGTCCTTGTAAGCTCTTTGATCAGTTTGGTGTTTCTGATAGGATCTGTTTTATATAAAAGCTTTAAGATTGCTCTTAGGCAGGTTTTGCGCTATATTGTTCCAGCCATATAAGTGCAGCAAGATATGGGGCTTAATTAGGTCTCATCTTTACTAACGTAAGGATCTGGGCACAGTCCAGCAATAATTCAAACAGTACAGGTCAACTTTCCTTCTTTCCACACTCGTTTCTGCTCATTTTGTCAGGTTTACTCCCAGTCTCCCCACATCACCCCCCCAATCAAATTTTCTTACGATTTTAAGGCTGAAGAGGTTGAAGGGAAGAGGTTTTCCCCTACCTGAGTTGGACAGCATCCACCAATAGCCCTGTTTCTCAGATTTCTAAGAACACATCTGCTGCTAGGTGTGTTTCTAGCCAGAGTCATCAAGAGACCCAAGTGTCTGCACTGGACACCTGTTAGATCAGAGCTAATTTGATCCACCATTACCCAGTGATCTGGGGAAGAGACACCGTTCCCAGCCCACCTGGCCCTATCTAGAAGAGACTAGACAGTGCTCCCATGTTGGTGACCAAAGAGCTGGAAAGCTGTTTAGCAGAATAGAGACCTACCTCTGTCCCAGCCCCTATTCCCAGGGGATTCCTCATGCCTGCCCTGGGGTGAAGACTTCTTTTCAACCCCCTTTCCTCCTGAGGGAATGCTTGGAAGCATCCTCATGAGACCCACCATTCCTTTTCCCCTTTCCTGACCTGCAAACCAACCTCTGATTTGAGGGTGTCCTCCATCCATTGTTTCTGATGCTTAAATACTCAAAACCAGCAAGAATCTACTGATGCTGAGGGATAAGGAGACTTTTTAAATGCAATGTATGTTCCCTCAAGAAAGCCAGAGCTTTATGAAGGTAGGTCTGCCAGTGCGTAGTGTTGCCCGCTGAGCAGCTGTCTGCTGGTTTTGGGTGGGGTCTGACTCAGGATTTCTGAATGCTTGACTGGCAAACTGGAGGGTGGCTGAGCCCAAAAGCAGTTGGGACATCCTGTAGTGCTCAGGGTCTGCCGCCCTGCCGAGCTGGGGCAAAGCTCCAGGGGAAAGCCAGAGAAGACCCTTGTAGGAGATTGGGGACAAAAAGTGTGATTTTAGGACACATACAGAGCTATAGGGGGTGGGAGCTAAGGGCTGGGACACGATGGGATCTGAAGGGACTGGCTGATAAACAGTAGATTGCGCTGTATTGCAGCTGGTAAAACTGTGTGTGTTTCCCCAGTGCGTATTTGGGCACAAGGGGATCATTGGTTTGCTTTATTTCGTGTCTCCCAGCTGAAAGACTTGTGATTTGATTCTCCCTGTGTTGGGTGTTACCTACATATCTTTGGAGACTAGTGCCGGGTGTGTCTTGGAAATACTTGCTTTTAAAGAATACTTTCTTCACTGTACAAAGTGGGGAGACAGTACTGTAATGCTTTTATGCTGAACGATGACTGATAATTTCATGTTCTGAGCTTGCATCTTGAGGGCTGATTCAGCTGAGAAAAAAGAAAAGAAGCAGAAAAAAAGATCAGACATTCTTATAGGATTCTGCAAAGCTGATTGTTTTTACAGCTTTGTACCCTGGCTCTATGGTGTGGGTTTCAAAATTACTCTGTGCTGAATTGGATCCTTATTTTAGTGGCCTGTGTCTCTGACCCGCACTTTGCTTATCTTCCTGTTGAAAGTAATTTATGCTGCAGTATAGCATAGCTAGTAAGAAAATACTATTGACAGTTGAGATAGATGCACCTGCTGCTTAGTGAGAGCAGAAGAGTTAAACTGATGGCATTTTTACACTGTATATTTGTTTGCTTATTGTTTGTGTCCTGCTGTTAGAAAAACAGGTCAGTTGCTTAGTAAATCTCTCTAATCAACACAAGGAAAGAACAAAAAGAACAAGCACCCTCATTTGTTACAGCTCCTTCAGAACTATGGTCATTTGAAGGATGAATTCTGGGAGATTTGTCCTTCTTCAGAAAGGAGATGTTGAGCGTAACTAACCAGCCACCTCCGGAGAGGACACAGGCACACTCATTAAAATTAGCTGAAAAAACAACCCACATAACAGATATTTGTTGTGATGATACTTCTGTTGTCTCTCACCGTCTCAAGTCTAAGCAATATGTTCAGTAAAGCACACAAGCCCCAAAGTCTGCAGCTAACGGCAAAGGGACTGGTTTCGGAGTTCGGATGCTCACTCTGTGCCTGTCTGCATTCAGGTGCAATGCATTTATTTCCCTTTATGTGCTTCTCCTTCACTCCCCTCCCTCCAAATTAAAGCTCACCTCCATTTGGAGCCATCCCCAGTTAGACCTTTGCCTTGCAGTGACATAGCTGTGCATGCTGTAGTGATATATAAAAGTACTGCTGGCTGGCAAGCCATAAATAACGTGTGTACTGAGTCCTGGTGAGGAACCGCTGCAGCGTTTAATGCATTTTTTAACCATGTTATGCTGTAATTTGTAGAAGCTGGATGCATAACTGCAAGATAGCATTCCTGGGAATAAATCCAGAACTGTAGTGTCTGCAGGACAGGATGGAGGAGGAGGGATTAGGGGAGTGGGAAGCAGAGAGTTACTGGATTTGGGAGGTTTTTGAAGTGATTATTAGATGCAGGACAAGATACTAGGTTAGGGTGCATCTGAGCAGGGACTTGTGATGGAACTTCCCTAGGAGCCATTGGGATTAGAAGGAAACATTGAGGTCCAGAGACAGCTGTGTCTGGAGGAGAAGTATAAGCCATATTCCTTTCTCCTTTCAGACAACCACTAGCTTCTCTGCCAATCCTGATGCTTCTTTCTTTCTAGAAAAGAAAGAAGTAAAATTTTGCATCTCATCATGAGAGTTTTTTCTTTTCTGGGCATGCAGTTGGTTTCTCTACCAGTCTTTGACTACGTCCAGCACTTCAGTTGGAATATTACAAGCTAAAGGTTGTGAAGACCAAAGCAAGGCTTGTGTGACTGATGGACAGGATAGTCCGGCTCATCAGGAGGTGCATGAATATGATTATCTCTAAATAGCATCTGTTGCTTTTGCTACCACAGTGATAAGATTCTCTGTAAAAGATGTTCATTTTTACAGAGTATAAAAGCTTAAGTGAGTGCAATGTTGTTGGCAGTATGGGGGCAGCTTCACTGGAGTAGCCCATATTACTGAATTTTAGTTCCCTGCTAAGCTGGGGAGAGTGTCAACCTGCCTTACATAACTTTGGTTTACAGGCAGAGGCATGTCGCAGCTGAGCGTGTAACTCATTAGCCAATACTGTTTTGCCTCAGTACAAAAGATCTCATACCTCTTTCCATGTGTTTAACCCGTTATTTTCAGCTGCTTGTCTCTCACTGTTTTTTAAATTATTATTTTTATCAGCCCAGCCCTGCTTAAGTTTTTTTTAATGACAAAATTCCATAGATCTTCTTGTCACCAGATGAGAGCTTTAGATTAAAATTTTTTAAAATGTAAGTTTTAATACAGACTTATTAGCCATTCGTGTGTGCTGTTTTACTGCTGTGGAATTAGGTACTTCTAGCACATCTGAAGGTACCTTCTTGCCTGTATGTTAGTTGTGTAGGATACCCGAGATGGGGGTTGGCAGTGAATCTTTGGCATCTTGCATAATGAACAACTCCCATTTCCCAGCTTTGTTGATGGCACAGATATTCCCTGTCAGAATTGTCTGTAGCTGTATGGGATAGGCACACATTTCTATTGTTTTTTTTTTTTTTAGGATAATGGAAGATGTTATAAAGTAAATATTCAAAGGCTGAGGATGTCCTTCATAATTCAAATGCAGGTCTCGCAGTCTGGTTGTAGTTCCACCAAGGCTATCAGCATGACCTCCAAGCCCTGATTTTTTACCTCTGATAAGGTGTTCACTCACTGTAGCACAAATACAGTTCTGTGACGTCTACAGTCCTTTTTGCCCAAGAGCTGGGCAGGAAAATTTTTCCCCTTAGGTGGCAATTAAAGGACATATGCTTTCTATAGCACTCTCTTCAACATGCAGGGTTTGGTTTTTTTTTCCCCCATTACTTGTGATTTAGTGATGCACTGCTGTATTATAGTAGTGCAACCTAAGACTACATTTCCATTCTAACCCGTTCCTACACATTTATTGCTCAACAGTAAAAATGTACTTTTCCAGTTTGAAACTTGCCAGATAATGTCTCATCTCATCCTCAGAATGATAGTTTTTCCTTTCCCACACCGTCCTCCCACCAAAAGAGGTGTGGCCGTATTTTTAAATGGAAGATACTGCCCCTTATGTTTTGATTATTAAAATTACTTTTCAACTCTAAGAAAGGAGGACTTTATAGTAGAAGATGCATGTGAATAAGTGTTGTTGATGTGGGAATGACTACAATAAGTATATGAATACAGAGCAGTGCTACCTTCCAAATGAAAGCTAGCGAATATTGATTAAAATTATTGAAGAGCTTTTTTTTATGTTGTTTTTGTTTCTAGCTGTTGATTTTAGTCTTAAAATAGTGTTCTCAAATGTAAATATGTTTCAGCTGCTGCACTCTATTGTTTATCAGGCTGAATAAAGTAGAGGAAGACTCCTCCATCTACACATGAGGTGAAACTTCTTTCCTTTGAGGGTGGCAGAGCACTGGCACAGGCTGCCCGGAGAGGTTGTGGAGTCTTCTTCTCTGGAGACTTTTAAAACCAGCCTGGATGCCATCCTGGGCAACCTGCTCTGGGTGAACCTGCTTTAGCACAGGGATTGGACTAGGTGATCCCCCGAGGCCCCTTCCAACTCCTACCGTTCTGTCATTCTGTAATTAACTGCATATAGACAAAATAATGATATTTTTCTCTTTTTTCATTTAAGAAACACAGTGCAGAAGGATCATAAATTCTAACTTTGGTGTCGAGACCAGCTACAAAGGGTAGACTTGTAGTTACCACAGTGTTGTGAACCCAAAGCAGGCATAAGCAGCAAACCACGTTGTTTATTAATAGACAGATGCTGGTGTGAACTAGGAGATTTAGCACTGAATGACAAACTAAAACATACGAAGCTTGCACCATCTTTACAGTTTACCCTGTCAGACCTGAACCTCTGAACCTGAGGCCTCATTTGAATCCTCACATTCCAGTTCAGTGTAGTATGGCTGTTTGGGATATAAGAAAACCAGGGCTGAAATCCAGTTTCTCCTTCACCCATCTCCTCAGAGTCAACCATTTGGGAGTTGAAAACAACCAGCCGTCATTAAAAGGAGTTTCCTAACCTGTGTGAATACCATCACCACGGCAGGAAGGCTTCACTGGGTGGCTGCTCTTGTAGCAAATTTACTGCCAGGCGTTTCTTTTTCCATTCAGATAGTTAAATTTATGCTTACCATAACCACTGTAACGTACTGATTAGAAGAAAGGATATCTAAGAGAGAGATTTCACGGAGGGTGTTTGTTAATGAATTGAGCTACTATTTTGTCATGTACTTGAAAACTATCAACATATATACAGTATGCATTCCTAGTATGGCTGAGCTGTCTTTCTTTTAAATCCCAGTATTTTAGGTTTTTTCAGTTGTCTCCAATATATCTTTTTATAAATACAAAAGCATTATGAAAAGCAGAGAGTGTGCTTCCTAATGAGAAGCTCAGTTCCTTCATTTGGATTCTAAAATCAGTAATTAGGTCAAAGACTGTTTTGTATCCATAGGCAGCACCTATGGCTCTCACATATAAAATAAAGAATGGAACTGAATTTTTGGAGGGTATAAAATCAGAGTGCTCAGCACTTCCTCACATCAGCTGTAGTCCAGGTCTCTGCCAAAACCAGTGGGGTTCTGCGGTGTAAAATGAATGCAACACAGTGAGATTCAGATCCTCATGTTTTGCAGGAAATAAGTTGCAAGTCCAACAGAACTTCCAGGTGGGAGGGTTAGACATGCTCAGTGCAGTCAGTAGTTTCAGTGTGTAGATACAAGTCTTCTGTTACAAGATTTGATTGTCTATTTAACACTTGTAGCTCCTATAAAAGAGTTCTGTATATGTTTCTAGAATATACAAAGAAAGAAATTGTATTGAAAATCACTGAAGTACTTCAACCAACCACAGCACAATTTATTGACAATATCTTCAGCACCACGTGGATGGCTATTGCTATTGCAGAAAACCAGAAAACTCCCGGTCCAGTCATGTTCACTGGAGCAATGGAAATATTAAACACCTTATGATGCTAGACAGAGTGCACGCTATTACTGTCATGGTGTATGATGCTGCCACCAGAAACGTTTCTTACTTGAGTCAGTGTGGAGAGCACACAGTAACAGCAACAGATGGATGCTCATCGTAAGACATGGCTGGAGATGTAGCAGATGCATTTTTTAGTTTTGGATCATCTAAAATATTCCTGCATTTAATAATGTCCTGTATGTAATAATCAGTGAACAAAAGCTCAGTTTGTCTCACAGGTATAACCGTTAAAATACATCAAGTGTTCCTTTTGTAACTTTATAGAAGAGACTGTGTGGCAGCCATGCAATATATTACATTTGTATTTTCATGATAATACTTGGAGAAATTGCAAGAATCATTAAGGATAAAATGCTCCCACGTTGTATATTTCCCTAAAACTGAGGCACATGATATATTTTTTTTTGTTAATATGCAGTGGTATTGTGGTAATTATTAACTGTCATATTTCATTTCTTCTGATGAATATCCAGCACCATTTTTAAGGGGCCACAGAACGTAACAGGTTCTCTGCAGCTGAGGACACTCATCATTGTAATTCTAAGTACCCGTAGCTGATTGTTTCAAGTTTTGCTGTAAATTCAGATCAGAATGTGAATGTTATTGGAAAACATGCAGTTACATTTGGAGAGTTTATTTCCTAATCAAGTGCAAATCGCTGTCAAAATTATAGAGTATGACAACCCATGTGAATTTATCTAATTGTTTTGTGCTGCTGTATGTATCAATTGTACAGGGAATATATTTTGCATTTGTTCATAGGCACAGAAGAAGCGGAAATCCAATGAATCTGTAGATACAGAGCTCTGTCTTAATGAGGTAAGAGTGTGATTCTGTCTATTTCACAGCACTGGTGTCTCCCCATAATATAAAATGCTCAGAGTCTGTCAAGATTACAACGGGCTTACCTCACGCTAAAGTCTTGTTAGTATCGTTACGTGTGAAAACTGTAATGTATTAAAGAATGATCTTTACTCAGAAATCTGGAGGTGGGCGCAAAGTGGCCTCTGACAGCTTAATATTTTAATAGCTGTTTAGACAGATCCCATAGTAATTACCATTGCACCTAGTAAGTATAATTAGGAAATAATCTGCAGGAGCACGAGATGTTAAGGCTTTTAACAAATACACAGAAACATACTGGACATCATTCTGTGGCTAACAAAAATGACCAATTTAGGGCATAAAATGATATTCACATCAGGAGATGTGATGCTCATGCATCAGGAGACAGACTGATGCCCCAAGAGACATGAACCTCCCAGTGCTGTTTGAGTAGTCTGCTCAGCCTGACCTCCAAGGCCTCCATTCAGACGTAAACATTACATCAGTTTCCTTGTCTGTCAGTCCATATCCTTTGTACTGAGACTCTCTGGAAGCGTAATAATTAGTGAAGTACATAAATTAATTCTTACAGTGTGGAAGCACGTAGCCTGAGCATTGAAACAAGACCAGCTGTACAGGCGTCAGCCACCAAAAGGATGTGACCATATCTTTCAGGTTCTCCTTCACCAGTCCAGATTTGCCCAGTTCTTCTAAACAACGACAGCTCTATAGCCCATTCCTAATTCTTTAGGTTCTATTAAAAATTTCCTGTAGATACAAGAATGAAGCCTGATAACATGTGTGGTAATGGTGCAGTAACGTTAACAGATCTGTTGACATCTTATGCTGGCTAAAACACCTTGCACAAGAAGGCCCTATTAACTGTAGCTTACCAAAAGAACTGCTGGTCCATCCTAGCCCATCCGCTGTCTGTGACAGTTTCCAAAAAGCAGATGCCCAGGGTTGGGTATCAGAAAGCATATATTGGTAATTCCCCCAATGCCTCTACTACTTCTAACAGTTTGTATCTCAAGGCCTTCCAGCTACAGTCATAGGAGATGATATCAAAGTGAGCGAGTGGCACAGAGGTTTATCCATGAATGCCTCCCCGGTTCTGTAAACAGTCACTCATGTGGAAACTGATGCTCTCTACTCATTCTTTGTATCTGCTCTTCTGAGTTCTTCTAGCTGGTAACTTGGCCCGTTATCCCCTCAGTGGAAGCTGCATCCTTGGGGATTTTTAGATCCTGAGTGGACAGTGACTTTGCATGGAGCAGGTTAGGTTCAGTGACTTCAGAGGTCCCTTCTAGTCTAAACTGTTCTACTTCAGTGATCATACTTGTTAGGTTTTTCATTTTACCAAGGACGATAGCAATGAGAAATATTCCTGATGCATCTCCTCCATAAACAGTTCACTATAATCTGCCAGTCTGTCCTTGCACGTGGATACTTTTTAAATTATGGTAGCAAAGACAAGAAATGTAAGTAATGCAGAAATTATAGTCAAAAAGGCACGAGAAAGTAAATTTCCATAAGCTAGAAAATTCTGTCTTTTCTGATCCCACAGATCAGATTTTGTTTATTGTTATCCAGAAGTAAGTTGTTGTCAAACAAAGCTGTCCTGTTGACTGGGCAGAAGTTTCTCTGTGGGTCTTGCATTTGCTTTTTAAAATAAACTGGCTTGATAAACACAGATCGCTAAAAAAATTGCTGTACTTAACAAGAGTAGGTTTGCACATGAAACCACTGCAAAGTGGGGATTTTTTAGTACTTTCTTCTTCTGCGCTGTGCTTTATACTTTATAATACTGTACTTTAACTTTATAATACTGTCACTTTAACATCTGGTTTTATGCCTTTCATATCTTTTGATCTGTGACAGTGATATATAGGTAACAGCGGAGGGTGGGACACGAACAAACAAAAGATAAATTTCATGATAGAGATTTAAATATTTTGCAATGAAAATATGTAATGGTGACCAAGGAAAGTATTGTGTCTTGCAGAATGCTATTGGGAAAGACCACACAGCAGGAGTCTCCACCAGTCACATATCTTCAGAGAATTCGCTGGCTCTTCCTAGAAGCTTCTGCCTAAGCACACCGCTCACTCTGATGACACTGGCACTCTCACTCTGTTTGTTCCTAAGCTCATCAGTCGCCTTGTAGCTGCATTACAAAAGGACATGTTAAAAAAAAAAAAAATCTGTTTCCTGTCCTCTGTTGTTTATCTGGAATTCCAGGTCTGGGAGCTAAGCTGAGGCACTCCTGGCTAGAACACTTTCAGTCAGCTGGAATTTTTCTTTTTCTCTCTAAAAAAGCTTCTTGTGATATTTAGAGGCTTTGTGAAATACTTGGTGCAGTGCTACATTCCAAACCCAAAAGGCTTTTGGGCATGCAGTGTTTTAAAGAGACAGTGTAAATTTGCCTGTAAAGCGACCTGGTTGGATCATTTCAATAATAATTATTTTAATTCTGGCTTTTACCCGAGAAGGAGGATGGCAGTTTTCTTAAGATCCTGTTTATCTCATTGAATGGTTTTGGTTTTCAAATTGACTGAACTTCACGCTATCAAGGATGCCAGGCTTTGGTCTAATGGTGAATGTTCTCCCAGAGAGTGGATTTTATGAAACTTCTTCATTTGATAAATTGCTACTGATGTTAAACTCTTTCAGTGTATTAGCATTTTCCTCTTTAAATGTTTACGTACTGTAAGTGGTTCTGCGTTCCTTGCTGAGAAGCCATTCTAATTTGCATACAGGTATAATGTACGTCTTTCAGTTAAATTCTCATAAAAATAGAGTGTGGCGTAGAACTTTCTAACAGTAAATTTATCTTTTAATTATAATCGTTTAGCCTTAACAAGGGTGAAGATTCTTTAAATTAACAAGAAACAGCCATTGTGAGAGCTTGGTAAAGATACAATTCTTTAAATGTGAGGATAAGCGGTAGAAACAAAATTTGCTACAGGGTTTCAGCTGTACAGTCTATGGTCTTCTATGCTTCCATTGTGATAATATAGTCCAGTTATTATACTGTTTGTTTAATAAAAAATGGCATACAATTTATTTGCTCTACTAAAACAGCATCATCTGTTTATACATAGCTCAAAAAAGTTACAGGAACTTCATGCCTTATTTCTCTTATCACAACACTGTAGAGGGAAAAGAGGTAGTAGGATATCATTTAAACTGTGTTTTATTTCTTCTTAGACTGCTCAAAGCAACACAAAAAGACGGTTGATCCAATTACAAGGCAGCATCATGCACGCTCACCCATGTTACAGGCTTTTCCCACGCTGGTAGTTCCTACTGCAGACCTTGGCATTGCTGCCATAGTGAACTGTTTGCAAGACGAGTTCCATAAGTTATTTTAATGTTTTGGATGGTAATATTGCCAGTATACCTGTTTTGATGGCTTTGGTTTTCCTTTGGTGACATTGACAGCCTGTGCTGGCTCATGGTGGTTTTCTGCAGTATCTAGAAGGAATTCTTTAAAGCTTTAAATGTCATCAAACAGGCAGCATTTCTCCCCAGGGCTGTCTTTGTACCCTACTGTGATGGCTTGTTGACTGTTATAAGCAGTTATGTCTAAATGATCAACAGTAATCAGTTTTTCTTTCTATCGAAAGTAGAAGATAACTTCACCAAGCAAGGAGTTCATCATGTTGAATTAACAGATTTACACTGAGACTTACACAGTTATGCCCCGTCCTGCTCTGAAATGGCCAGCTCAGTTATTTGCAATAAAACAATGAAGTACAAATTACTGTTTTATAAACTGCAATGAAGTTTGGGAGTATGCAAAATATACATCTTACTAAGAGATCATTAAACCTATCGACAAGTTCATCTTTTGAGCTTTTCTTTAGCTAATAATAAACAGTTTCATAAATTCCAGAGTTGATGTTTGTGCTCTTGATTACAGTCACATGATATAGGTTTCAAAGCACTGTGTATGTGATGGAATTCTACGGTACTCTGTGCCACTGAACGAAATGAATTAGACAATACTACTCTTCAATTCTGTGCTGATAAGAAACTGCAAATTACTTTCAAAGGCAGCAGAGCTGCTTTCGGAGAAGAAATACGCAGCACATCATTACCAGCAAAGCCCATGTGGTCCCTGTTGCTCTTCTTGTAGGAGCTAATCAAATTATTGAAAACTAGAGACAACAGAAAAAAGATTATGAGATTCATGATTTTAAAACCAAATCAAATTATTTTATGTCAAAAGGAGTTGATAGTATAAACTATTGAAATGCTAATGAACATAGCATTATAATTCAAAAGTCTGACATTATCCAATTAAAAATATTTTCAAAACAAATTCATAAACATTACAAATATTAAATCCATCTTTGATCCACAAATCTTTCTTTAAAATATCATTTGTATTCAACACATTAAACTTTTTAAGCAATATCAAGAATTTTAATAACCTCCCAGTATAGTACATACTTTTGAAGATCTTTTACATTTGGTTTGATTACAGTCTCTCTTACATTTAATACCAATTATTAGAGCTTTGACACTGTGTGATCCAGAATAAACGGTACGATCACTTACTGTAAACAACAACCTAATTAGGTTCTGATTACAAAAGAAGTTGCTAGATCTCTGATTCAGTGGGAGTTACCTTTGGAAGTGGAATTGTGTAAGCAGTAGAGGAAGGAGTGGCGTTTCATACAGCTAGCCAAGTTACCACAAAAAATCAGTGCACTCAAGCTTTCTTTTTTCCCTGTGTAAATTAAAAGCATACTGAATTCTAAATTAAAAAACAAATTGCTTATGAAAGAGGCAAGAGGGGGAAAAAAACCTTAAGAGACTGACAATTAACAAGGTTTTTACAGGCATCGCTGTGCAAATATTGGAGGATTTTTAGAAGCTGGATGTGGTATGGATGATGTCAGTTTAGCATGGTGACCTCGTCAATGCAGTCATTTGCTACAGCACCAAAGTAAGCAAATTGTTCAGTTTTTTCCCTCTTTCAGTCACTAAAATGCCATATGTTGAGTGCTCAATGAACAGGATTTGGCTGGACTTCAGGGATTTCTTGGTTACATTGATTTTACCAATATAACAATAATATAGGAATTGCCATATTAAATAACCTGTTTCTTCTTAAAAGTAGCACACACAAAGATAAAATTCAGACTGAGCTGAAATATATGGTTACGGTTTTGCAGTATTTAACATAGATATTAATTCCACAAGCTAGTTCAATGAAAGAGGCACTGAAGATGAACCTTTCGATATTAGTACAAATAATAGCAACTGAGGCTCTCCTTTGCCCCCGCGCTGGCAGTGACATCCACCAACGGGCAGCAGCCCTACGGAACTCTCTGTGCAGGGATACGGTCGGTAACGAGGAGTGCAGCCTTCGTTTCGCTGACTCAGATCCCTGAGATCCTGGCTGCGTCAAGACGGTGGGGAGGAAGGTACCGAGCACTGAGCAGGAGCTGTCCATCGATCTTCAGTGGGGCACTGGTGTCCACTCAACGGCTTCATTTGCACTGTGTCATTAGGAGGAGTTAGGAGGAACAGGAATTCTTACTCATTTTAAGGCATTGCATAGACAGACGAGGTCTGGAGACCTATTCCCAGCCTTTTTTGAAAATCAAATTATGTCCCTCTATGACAACCTTTTGAACATGAGGCCGTTTGCACTTTGGGGATGTTGCAGTTTGAATCAGTAGACTGAAAACATGAAAGTACACATTTTAGCTAAGCTTGTACCAGTAGGCTGGAGATGAAGAAAATAGAGAAGGCATCACCTTGAAATCTCAATGTAATTTTAATTTGTGATTGTCGGCTTAATCACAATGATATTTCCATGGAGGAGAGATGGTGAGAAACCAGTGAAGGAGAAGAGTAAAACTTGGAACAGCTCCCTGAAGGGACATACATCATGTGTGTGTCAGGTGACAGGGTTATCTCGTACTTAGCTTTTAATAAAGAGCTGGATTGTGCTAGAACGGCAGCTCCTTCAGAGCAAGCATTAAAAGATAGAAGAATGAACAGTTATTTCTACCGCAATTATAATTTTATTTCATAAAATGCAATTGTTTATCTTCAACACCAAGGTGGATCTACCTCACTGATGGAACTTCTGCATTAAAGTTGTTCCGGGCTAAAGAGGCCGTCAGGGTTGTTTTGTGCCCGGAAGGTTAGTCAGATTGTACCTGATGTCCCTGACATCAAATAGAAGTATATTTGCTTCTGATGAACTTGGTAGAGAAATTAATCCAGTGACTTGTTAAATATTTCTCATCTTTAAATATTTGCTTTTTCTTACCAGCTCTGTTTCTCCTACGACATTTCAATTATTGGCTATTTCAGCTTCTCCTTTAACTTCAGAAGGTCATTTTCCCCATACTCTACAGTAATCCACTTTATAGATTTGCCTCAGTGTTGGGGGTTTTTTAATTACAGTGTTCGTTTCTGAGAAAAAAAAATGTGGTCAGGAATATGTCTCTCCTGAAAAGCCATCACCTTTACAGGGGGAGGAAATTGCAAGTTCCTGTTTTATCTGTTTAGCGCTGGTTTGACTAGAACAAGGTAAAACATGATGCTGCTATTCCCCAGATGGCATTTAAAATTTAGCTTGGTACTGAATAAAGATTAAAAAAATTTAAACTCTGACAATCTTTTAGAAATATTTAAATACTTGCAACGTATTTTCCAGTTGGAATTTCAGTCAGATAGATAGTCTCACAAAGCGTTTTGGGTATTTTTCAAGAGTAAGAATTTTCGTTGTGGAATTTTGATGGGTCCATTTTTAAGGTAAAATCAGGAAAGGTGATGAATTCCCATTTTTAATTATTATCCTGACTTGCCTACACGCTTTTTCATGTTCTCTTCATCTAAGTATCTTTGCCTTCAGGGGATGGTTATGTTTAATAGAGACATGTTAGATATGGTCACCTGAATAATCAGAAGCGGAGTCCTGCAACTCCTGCTTTGAAGGCCCATTTCTTTTACCATTCATAAAAGCCAGAACTACAATTTTAAGATGTGGCCTAAAGATTAGCTGAAGTTTAAACTAACACAGAGTCAGCCAGTATCTCAGTAGCATTTCTTGTGCATATAGATTTTGGCATTGTAAATTGGTACCATCTAGACAACTCACTAAAGTTCTCTGAGCACATTTAACCAGAGCTGCAGTTTCTGCAGGTGCCAGTAGCTGAGCTTTGCCTTGCATACACTTAGGGCTAATTGCTGCCTAGATTTCAGCAGGCAAGTCTGATCCCACTTCAGCAAGGGTTCCCCTCAACCCATTTCCCCCTGCTTTTAGTGATTCTGACATACTTTAATTCTTCTGCACTACTTTTTGATCTGTCAAAAGGAGAATTTCCTAGAATCCAGGAGAAAATAAGGCATAGAGTTAAGGGCAATTTTCTTCAAATTCCGCCTGCCAAAATACCACAATAATTGACCTATTATGGATGTCTGTCCTCCAAAGCATTGAATACCCCCTGCCCAGTACCTTCAGTCCTTATGAAACTGAGCAGAAGTTTTGGGGATTCAGGTCCTAAATGAGGCCACATTTGTTTTCGGGCTTCTTCAAGCTACTCATTCTACAAATTGATGTTGTGGATAAACACAAGTAATAAGAGATGGCATTGCTGCCCCACGTTGGCCAGCTCATGTCAGGCAGTTTTCCAGCATAGGTACCAATGGCGCCAAGTTCCTCATGTCTCCTTCGGATGGACATTGCTGTGACAGTAGATGACATTCAAAGTTCTCCTGTAGTAAGTGCAAAAATGTTACATCTATTATTGTCTGAAATTCAGCCCCCACTCCACCCTTTTCTGAGTTCATTCTCTCAATCTACTTGGAAGCACCAAAGAGCTGAAAATGGTTGACTGATGCCACCCAGTTCTTGGTGTCAGTCTCAGTAACCTTAGTCCACCTCAGGTCAGTAATCTCAGTCCATATTTACTGGCCAGTTGCATAAAAGCAGTACTACAGTGGGCGCCAAGAGGCAGCAGCATTCTCCTGGCTGACCACAGATGCCATGGTAACACAAGGTGTGTTGGCACTACCACGTCTGTATTGAACATAGCCTTTGTGTCTACTTCACCACCCAGGTCTGTCTAACCAGTGTGAAGTTCACTTAGACCACACTAATAAGCTTTTTTAGAGCTACCATGTGACAAGTCAGTCATGCCAGGCTTGCTAGCTCCAACTCTTTAGCTGGTCTGCACAGAGTAAGTAGTTGATTTTGACCACTGTGCTTGTCTTTAGGTCATAGCTTAAAAGGTACAGAAGCTAAACCTCATCGATTATTGAACCACAGGGTGATATAAACTCCTTCAAGCACAGAAGCCAGAAAATCTGCTGAAACTCTGGAGTGATTTTCAAAATAAAATTAAAACTTCTCCTGATACAAAGTTTAGGGAATAGGATATGTATGACAGAAGGAAGCTTTTGTCAAAAACAGGAGAAAGCCTTAAGATACAAAAATTACTGTTTATGGAACCACCATTTTTTTTTTAGCAGGAGATGATACTGCAGAGTGCACACTGCTGAGAAGTACAAACGTATGTCCCACTTGGTGGAAGACAGAGAAATCATAACTTCTTTTTTCTTTGACTTTGTAAATTAGCCCATGGAAACTTCCTCCTTCGGAGAGGTGAAGCGATTTTCTCATCACTATGCTAAGCAAAATGCAGCTGGCAGGAGCACAGTGTCCCCTTCCACATCCCCAAACCTGATTATTAGTAATGACATCCTATGCATGATTTGGGCTGGGACAAAGACTTTAACCCTTTAGCGCAAGTTAATTCAGGAAGAGTGGGAGTGTTCTTAGAGGTGGAACGAAGCCCCACAGTGGATTGCATCTGGCAGTCGGGACTGCACGACCCAGACTGAGCTGAGTCACACGCTGCCTGTACAGAAAAACAGCTGGAGGTAAAAACTGGAAACAAAAATACAGTCTTGAATTTTATATTGCCTCCTCTCTGGGAGGGTCACAGTAGAAGTGAGGCATGAAATCAGCCTGTCACCTCTTCCTCTCCACTGTTTCTGGATAAGGAGAAAAAAAAATCCAAACAAAGTGCTCCAACACGTGGGAAACTTAACTGGTGGCAGTTACTCATCCCCATGTTCTCCCCTCCCCCAAAATTGCTACTACCGAGTCTGCTTAACAAGGTTTGTATGATGTTTTGAGTAGCATCACTTCATGCAGAAATGTTTAGCTGTGGTTCGTACCGCACATGCTGGAAAGGTCTTTCACCTGAGGGAAAGTCTGAGTTTGCACTTTTTGTGGAAGGTGCAAGTTGATAAGATCTGCAGCAAAGAGGAGATAGCAGGGGAGGGATTGGGTAAAAGTAATTTTTGTTACATCGCAATGATAAAAGGGTTAATTGAGGGTAGGCAGAAAGGATGCACTAAAGGTAATGGGTAGCATTTGGACCGGGGAAGACTGGCATTCACTGTGACCCGAGGATATTCAGTGTTAGTATTTTCCTGCTTTTTTTTCTTCATTTCTTTTTTTTTTTTTTCTTTTCTTTTTGCTAAACTCTCTGTTTAGAACATGCTTCCATTTTCTGGAGGAAATTCTTACACAAACAATTACCTTCTTGTGTAAATTCTATGTTGTCTTATGGACTTCTATACATCTCACTGCAGGTTATTATGTGTCAGGTCTTCAGTCATAATGGCTGGTAATTTGTTGTAAAAAAATAAAAACACTGTTCACTTGTTCCTGTTGACTGACTTAGACATTGCTCTGAGGACATTGCTCTTTGGACCATCCACACTTCGGGAGTCAATTCATGTTGTTTGGCATTTTCCGTTAGCATAATCCTTCTGCATTAGTGCTGTACATATCCAGGAAACAATCCCTGTCAATAAACATTATTCTCTTTTTTATTAAAAAGCATGTTTTTGTGAGAAAAATTTCCTCGTTGTTTGTTCTGTTTTGGTTTATACAAAAAAAAAAAAAGAAAAGAAAGGAAGCTTGACTGGCAAAAAAAATAATAAATGAATAAAAGAAAACAAGCGTATTAAAGGTTGATCTCATCATTGTTCCCTGTTGATTTACAGTCCACTATGATCTAAGAAAATAAGAAATAAAGCTTTTCCCTTTAAATATCCATACATTTGCTTGCTCCCTAGTCTTTTTGTGTTAGTGAATGTGGCCTGCAACATTACAATGAGCAGGGAATATCAGATGGAAATGATGGAAAGACAGGCACAAGAGTGGCCAGCTGGCCCTATTCATACTTGTTCACTCTCTGGCACGCAAACACGCCTCCACCCATCCCACCCCTTCATCCTGCCAGGCCAGAAAGAAAGGGCTCACTCCTGTTTTCACACAATGAGAGCAAAAGAGCTGCAAAGGCTTCGAGGACAAAAGGGTCTATGGCAGGGGGGATATTTTAGGAAATGCAGAGTGTGCTGCAAGGGGAAGGTGGCCAGACAAGCCTTCATGATGCATTTCCTCGTGTCGGTGACTAGAACTAGGAAAATTATTGCAGCATTTATTCATATTCAAACTGTTACTTAACAATTGAGTATATTATGGGCGAAGAACAATGACACCCACCCGCAAAAACTGCTGCTCAGCAAAGGGCAGGCCAGAGCCTTCTACCATTTTAAGGCAAAACTGGTTCAATTACTGATGCCTCAGAGAGGGGAAGCAAGAATTTTTTGGGCCAGAAGAAAAAGGTGGGAGCAGTAGAAATGTACCTTAATATGAGATGAAAGGGCTGGTCTTGTAGGGCTGAAGAATACTTTCCTAACTAATAGAGCAGCAGATCACCATCCTACGTGTTCACCATCATGTTTTGGCAGCTCCAGAACAGGCAAGAGTTGCATGGGGTGATGCAAGCAGGAAGAGATGTTTAGCTGTCCTGGCATTGTTTGCTGCTCAAATGATCTGTGTTTCTGCAAGGTGGGGGCAGGCAGCAGAGTCTGTATGGGAGTATCCAACAGCTCAGCCTGGTTCCTGGGCCACCTATTGAGGTTGCTTGGATTTAGGAGTTGCTTTGCTGTTATTATGATTCTGTGCATAAAGTGCTGAAGGTACTTCAGTTCCTGAAGTGCCAGCTCCAAGTGGTTAACCATTTCAAAGACACAGAGCTGGGGAATGTGATGCACAAAAGCAATCAAAATATTTGACAGTACGAGTTAGCGTTAGGCTTTCCCTCTACCTGCTTTCCCTTCTCTCTGTGCACAGCACCAGCCTGTGAATATGAGGAGAATATGGAGGGAGGGAGAGCATTGCCGCCTCCGTTCCAGAGATACATCTCCATGACAAAGTCGCTGAGCAGGAGCCTCTCCAGGGACAGTTGAAACCAAGCTGTGTCCGGCACCACTAAGCAGCCAGCTCTACATGACCAGATGGGCTCTTTTGTGTGTGAATGTGCATCATGTGTGCATTTTATTTTTAGGTTTTGTTTTGTTGATTATATTTTTACTTTTAATTGTTACTATTCACACACAAGCTCCCTTTGACTATTTCTCTTTGGGTTGAGAGATAATGGCAACAGGGCTACTTTTACTGGACAAACATAAGGCATTGCACAACATTGCCCTTCTTCCACATGTATCTATTAAGCCATTAATAAAGCATGATGCCTTGTAACATCAGTCTCTTGACATGACAGAGAGGACCAGTGTCCCCACAAAGAAATTTCTTTCTCCCTCCACTGTCCTGGATGCATCACACCAAGCAATTTATCTGACTCTTGGCAGAAATCTTAGTAAGGTCTAGTGATGTCCAAAAGCAGAATTATCTACTTTTAATGACATTTATAGAATAATTTCAGTTAAATGGGTAGAGTTACAGAGAGACATTTTAAATGACACACTGGTAAGCAGATGAAGTGGTTTGACATCTTCAAAGCTGGCATATGACAGCCATGTTAGAGGGGGCAAAAGGCCAGGTTCCCATTAGGGGTTTTCTTAGAGAAGCAGTTGCAGTGCGCCATTAAACTAGTAGCGCCTCAGCTGCCTAAGACATGGCTTTTTGAAAGGTGGGCTTAACCATTTTCTAAGCATGCTCCTACAGCTCTCCAAACCTCTCTGCCCAAGCAATCAGCCAGCCCCAACACTTGCACAGCATCTCTATGCTGGCAACAAAACCTGTCTGTGCTATTATCTGCCTCACGCTGAATTCTGTTTTACATTCAGAAACAGGAGTATGATTTCCTGAAACAATTTTTTGGTAACAATAAACTCAATTGTTTTGGTGATACGCTTATCCTTTCTTAGCCCTGAATACAAACCACAGTCCCTAATTCTGCATCACCAATTTTTTTTTTTTTTAATCTGTATTAATTACAGAAAACTGCAGAGCGACAGCCAGGAACAAACCAAAATAGGGTTTTGGAAATGTTGCTTTGGAAGTAATTGTGCAGGGTTTTTTTCTTGAGGTTTTGGTTTGGGGTTATTTTTTTCCCCAAGAGGATGCTAGAAAATATGATGCTTTGAGGTAGAAAGCATAATTCAGAGAGTCTTTCTTTAATAAAAAGCACATTTATAATTTGTAGCATTATAAAACAAAGACTGGTAGTCAATCGCTTTGGAGGGACCTGGCACTTGAACCTCTGACTTGCTATTGTATGTATTTTCTTTAAAAAAGAACAACATTCCACCAACATTCTCAGTGAGATTAGCTAAACAGATGGTATTTATCTCTGGGTTTGCACATCCCTCTTGCTTTCAAGAAAGACATTAATGCAAAAAATCTTAAAGAGAGGCAGTTGCGAAAGTGTCTCACAAAGTACACACACAGATACACAAGCATAAAAAACAAAAATGAAAAGATAAATCTACATTCACCAACCCATTGCTGGCAACATGCTGAACTGGAGAGGCCTCCAACCCAGCTAAGCCGTGGTATTTGCCTGTTTGTCAGAGGTCAGAATCTGGTGGCTATAAATACAGTTCAGCTTTTATTTGTCTACAGAACAGTATGTGTCAATACTACAGTGCTGTTTTGAGCAGATCAATGGCTGCACATAACTCACTGCCTGAGGGCTTTAGTATTAATACAAATATAGGTAGGCGAAATATTGAGTGACGTTATTAGAAAGGGATTGCCCTTCCCTCTGTGACTTTGACTGATGTCAAACAAACTTAAAGCTCACAAACAGGTAGCCAGGATTCTGCTTGTACTTGCAAGAAACTGTCTCTCCCTCTCTGCTCATCATGGGATTTGTTGAATAATCTAAGGAAGTAAGTTTATTCAAACTGAGTTTTGGAGTGCTGGTTACCTATAGAAAGAAGTTTGCCATCTTGGGGAAAAGGCTGCCATCTTCATTCAAGCTCTTCAGTGGGACAGGACTAGACTAACTTGTGAGAGGTTCCAGAACTTTCATCCCCCTTAAATGTAGCGCACAGGATTGTGGCATAATTGAGAACTAGAATGTCCTGGTGGCCCTAGTTTAAAGTAAATGTCTCATTTTAAAAAAAAAAAAAAAAAAGAAGCACATGGAAAACACATATTTACTTCTGAAGCAGGAGACTTTTCCACTTACATTGCAGGGGGGCGGGGTGGTTCACAGATGTCATACTGCCACATTAATATGGCCTGAGGTTGGTCACAAGACCTCTTAGTGCAGACCAATGCCTGCAGAACCTCAAATGCCACCACTGGCTACAGCCCCCGTGGGCATCAGGAGCAGTCAGATGGAAAGCTAAGGAAGATGCTTTCCAGGTGCTCAGCTGGCTGTAGAAACAGTCATCCTGTCAGGTCTGCTGGTGCCCAAGTATCCAGTATGTGATCAGGCAACTGACCTGTGCTGTGTTATTCCCTTGAATTATATTTAACCTGAGCTCATGAAAGAAATCCTGTTGACCAAAAAAGAGAGAAATAGCTACATATAATGTCCCTGGATTGCCAGAAGATTAAGTATGGCTGTGAGATTTCCTCCTGAAGTGACCACCTATATGCATGTGTAGAAACCTTTTTTGAACCAATTTTTTTATAACACGAGACAATCTTGTGCTTCCTTGAAATGTAACAGTGAAATTTTTTAAAAATGTATAAAAAGTATAGAAAATGAATATTTTTCTGCTAAAGAACACAAAATTTGTGTAGTTGAGGGGTTTCTCTTATGATGGCAGGTTATCTACACTTGACAATAACTTAACTTCCAACACCCAGTGACATTAATTTCACTTGACTTCCTTTTTTTAAGGTCAAAAATATTAATCAGCACTTCTATCATTAGCTCGGTTTCCTTTTCTATTAAGTGATTATGATCACTTACTATTAATGAGTCGTGAAGTTTTAATAAATTTTTGCTAGTGTGAAATTGCTAAACAGTAATTATGGCATATACTGAATGGATGGTTTGTTCCACAATGTACATTTTGCTTAATGTTGGCTAGAAACATCTACAAAAAGACAACAGAAAATAATTAACTAGCTACGGCTGAGGATGTCGAATGGCCTTTTTTGCCACATTTATAGTCAATAAAAAGACAAAGCGGGTCGTTTTTTCTGTCATAGCTGGAATTACTGCATTCCTGGACCTTCTGACTTTTGCAGTTCTTTACTTGAAATGGCACTACCAAGGCTGCTTACTAAATAGGAGATGAAAGAAAATACCACATCTTTTAAGAGCTACCGTTTTAACTTGTGTTATATTTCTCCTGTTCTGGCATTGAAACAACAAGGTTAAAAAACAAAAGCCAGAGCCTTTCCGTTAATATAGAAGAGAAATAGCACAGCAAGTCCCATTGCCAAAAAAGTAATGTCTGAATACTGGCTTGGCTTTCCTGTAGCTTGCCATTGCTCACAGACACGTCTAAACAACCAGAGCCAGATGCTCATTTGGAGCTTGGCTGAGGTTTTTGTTGGTTAACTGACTTTTTTAAACACTCGTCAAACAAACGGGACCTGGACTGACAGTAGCTGACGAACTTAAAAGTAACTCTGGATATGGAATGTATCAAGAGGGTATATTAAAGCAAACAAAGGAGGTTGCAGTGATAACACCTTCTCCACCAACCACCCCCTGGTTTACTGGCATCACTGAAATTTGCTGAGAAGACTGTTTCTGCTGGAGCCACTGCAGATGTACTCCCTTTTGTACTGGAGACAAATTTTGGAACCATCCAGTTGAAGGAATAGTGTCAATTGGCTTTGCTGAGTGCTATTTCTGAGACACTGCACCCTTCTCACAGCAGTCAGGTCCTTTAAAAATGTAAGGTTAAATCCTTCTTGGAGTTTCTTGCTGTACTGACAGGAATGCACAGGGAACAGAAGTTCTGCTGCCTATTTTGGAAGCCCTGGCTGGGAAGCCATTTGAATCAGTATTGTCATTTTTCAGTAAATCTCATCAAAGTGGTGCTGCAAACCTGAAGATGGTTCCGAGAAGTGACAAAGGGATGATTCTGAGATTCTGTGAAAAGCGTGGCTATTAGTAAATCTCTAAAAGTGCAATCTCATCACAAAACCACTATATATTGTCTTGAAGACTGACTGTGAGTACCGAAAAAGGAACAGAAATTAGAAAGCTTTCCATCCGGTAGACGAAGCTTTAACAAGGCTGCTGGCTGGATGTTCCATCTAGACCAGTCAGGATAGAAAAGTGTCATATTTTTAGCAGAGAAGGTAAACACAGGATCAAGTAAACAAGTTTTGTACTGTGTTCTCCACCGTTGAACAAAACCTTTAAAACCAGACAAGGTGTTTTTCCCCGGAGAAAAGCTGCGTTCCAAGAATAATTCAGGGGAGTCCTACACCTTGCATGGGGCCTGAGGGCAGCCTCTTAGCCTAGAATGGGTATGCCCAGTTAGCATCTAGTATGTGGTTCCGTAGTGTTCAGGGTTGCCACGCTGAGATGTCAGAATAGAGTCTTTGCACTGTCTTTGAAGACCCTTTGTAGTCTAAAATGCAAGAACAAGACACTGATCTTCTGGCTATTTCAACCATGGAGCAGTCACAACAGATCTTGACTGACAGCATATGTGTACATGTGGGAAGGCTGGTGGTGTGTGGGTCTGCAGGAGGTCTCATATTTGTTGACTCCTGTAGTCGAGAAGGATAACACTAGGAGGGTGCTGTCAGAGATGCTGCTCCAACACATATTCTGTCATACCACTGTAGAACCCAGTGACGTGACTCACAGCTGTATTTCACTTCAAATCTAGTGTTAGTCTATCAGACACTGAGCAGGTCCTCACTTTCCATTACAAAAATGTGAATGCCCTGGATCAGTAGAAAATAATATCTTGCATAGCTTAGGATTAAATAAAAGTAAAATAAACTAATAAGCTTCCTGTGCCTCCAGCAAAAGCTGTGGCATTGTAAATAGCAGCTCTGTCCCAAGAACACAGTTGCACCATACTGCTGGGACAAGGTCATAGCTTTATTGGTAGCTGAGTGACCATCTGGCCTTGCAGACATTAGAACATCATCTCCTTGGAGAGTTATAAAGTAATATTGGTCCATACTGAGCTGTATTGCTCACCAGCAGTTACTGGGATCCCTGCCTGTATGACTTTTACTAATCTGAGGAAGATTATTAAAACATTAATTCATATCTCTTGTCTTCATCTTCCTGGCCTGATTGTCACAATGTTCATTACTAGGTAATATGCAGTTATATCATCTAAGTTTTATAACTCTCTGAGGATACTTTGGGTCAAAATGAGCCTGAGATTCCAGGGCACAAGAGAAATATAATTTTTATCTGAAGAAACAACAGTGTAGGGAGAATTATGACCAGCAAAAGTCATCATAGCCAAGTACCTACTGAAAGCAATTTTACTTTAATTGCACCTGAAACAGACAATTCTTGAATATGTAGAAAGGCCAGTAATTGCTTTGTGGGGATTTTCAAGGAGCCACTGAACGGTGCCTTGGATACCTGCACTGTATAGGATTACTACGAAAGCCCAGCCATGCATGTGAGGACATCCAGTTAACTTAAAACACATGCTAACTCCTATAACAAAATTTGTTGTGTAAAGATTAAGCAACCTCAGGAATGAGTGGGCGATTGGACAATTAGCACCTTTCCCTAATTTATTAAGGGTGCCAAGACTCCTGGTGCAGTTACAGCGGAGTAGGTTGCTTGCTCAATAGTTGGCGTACATGACACAACATTCGTATTTGTGTAGCCGTGCTCTGGAAGGGCCCCTGGGATAGGTGGGCAGCCAGAGCAGGTGCAGCAACATGTGGGGCTTGAGTCAACTGCACAATGACATTTTCAGTGCAGTCAGGAGTTGAGCCCTAAGCTTCTGCAAAAACCACGCTCGGTACCTAGGGACTGCTGAAACTGGGGGCTCGATCCAGTTTGCAGGGTTGGCAGTGGCTGAACAGGTGTTCAAAACACTAAAACTGGGCTTGGAAATTCAAAGCACTGAGGATGGGGGCAAGTCTAGGCACACACATCCTTTAAAGAACACAAACACCTCTCTGAGGCAACGGCCGAGTCACAGGACTGCTTTTGATCCATATGTAAAAGGAAATGATAAACATGACAGGCCTTTAATGGAAAGTTGTCACCAGCCATATGGTGATGTCTGGCTAGGGGGTGAGATTGTTCGACCAAGCAAGTGATGCTAAGGCAAAGTCAGAGCTTGTTTCAAAGCTCATTCCTCACATCTGACAAGGGTTTGTGTTGCCAACTTCATTGTTTACTTTCTGTATGGTAGTTTCTCTCTACATTTTTCATGGATTTGTACTCAATTCCTGAATGGCAGAGTACCTCTAGGTTTAAAATAACAATATATATATACTGTAAAGTCACATTTTAAAACACATTTCAAGTTGATAATACTCCCTACACTTGCTTGGAGACAAAGCTCTCTATTTTAATCCCTTTCAGCTTTGAAACACTTTCAGTCCATTAGAGCCATGTAAATACAAGGCACAAAACAATAGCAGGCTACAAATCAATATATTTGCACAGTCAGACCTAAATAAATATGATCCAATTGCTGACTTGAAAAACCGAGAACAGCCCAGAGTTTCCAGAGTAAAATGCCTGTGATGAAATAATATTCAACTGCGTGCACGAAACCCTGAGCGTCTGGTCAGGTGACACTGCATACAAGGTATTGGGAAGGTATTTATCAAGGAAGGCCAATCTTCTGGCCAAGGAATGGAAGGGTTAAAATTTACCCCGGTGTGAAGTGGGCATGGTTCAGCATTGCTGCGGATAGTATGCTGATGAAGTGGGTTGTTAAGTGGAATGAGACAGATTTAGTTAAAATATTCCACAGTGATTTCTCATGAAGCTAGCATTAGGCCTGGCAGGACCTTTATAAATAATACACAATAAAATCATAGTCTTCAGCTTGGAAATTGGTACTAAGCATACAGAGATAAACATACTCGCTATAATCACACGTGGTTGGTATTGCTGCAGGGGAACCTCAGAAAGCCTATAGGAAGAGAGAAACCAGAAAGAATGACAACCGCTATTCATTTTGCCTTGTACATCTCACACGTGTCTGCTCTGCAGCTGGTTTTGTGGTAAACAGCAGAGTATGCTTCAAAAGATCGTGCTTCAAACACCTGGGAAAGAACGCCAAGAAAAAAAGGGAGCGTTTGGTTCGATTTCAAGTTATAAGCAATAAAGTCCATTGGATTCAAGCCCCAAGAAGCAATTTAAAGTTCAAGTAATTTTATACCGTGATATTCCTCTCTTCCTTAGAGGTATCGCTTCCTGATCCAGACGCAAATTAACATTTTATTGCATCAACCATTCGTAATGGGCAAAAGCATAGGAAGGGGGATACACACATGGGTAAAGGGCGAAAAGCAAAGCAGGCTGTACTGCTGGGTGAGCAGGTATAGCCTGCTCTTACATATGCAGTTCGAACTCATGACTGTCCCTCCTTCTGTACAAGAAAAATATTCTGTTAAAGAGCAAATGTAGCTGTGTTTCACACTAGTCAAATCAGTGGATTTGTTTTAAATTTTAAAATTAAAAAATTAAATTAAATTTAATTAAAATTAAAATTAA
>NW_010388110.1:42127-48501 GCF_000710305.1 Buceros rhinoceros silvestris | reverse complement strand
TGGGTCAGCTCTCCTGGCTCTGCTCCCTCAGAAGTTCTTGTCCTCCTGCACACTAGCAAAATATGGGGAGTTGGAAAGTCCTTGATTTCCTAGCAACATTTAAATCACCAGTATATTTTCAGCATATATCCTGAATCCAAAACATTGCACTATTTGAGCTGTTAAAGCTCCGCCGAAGCCAAGGCAGGTGTGCACACAGTCTGAGGCAGACTGTCACGGGTATTTGTGTAACACTTTTAAGACAACCAGCACCTTGTACTGAACCTCTCAGAGAGTCAGTGTGTCAGGCCTGGAATAAAGTTAATGCCTAACATGTCCTTTCCCCTTCAGAGCTCACAGGAGCTGGTGTGTCAATGTGCATTGTGTTTGCACAGCAACCCAAGGCGAAAGGAGGACAAGTACATCCATCAGTCCCCTACCCCTTGATCGCTGGTTGGCTCTAGCAATAGCTCAATTTGTTATAACAAAGCTGCAGTAAAACGGTGGGTTTTTTCTGCTGCGCACATTTGCCAAAAGAAAGGAAGAGTCTTGCCCAGTGGCCACTCCTCAGGTAGCTGGATCTCACTCACTGCAACAGTGTCACACTCATGGGGGTCTCTGGCAAGTGGTGCTGCTCTTTGCCTGGTGCACACGGCTGCTGAGTAGTTCATCTGTGCAGCCTCTGAAGGGACCTAAGGTTATCTCTGCTTGCTTCTTTATAGTATCAGCTCCAATAAATGGCATTTGAAACTGGTGCTGAGTACCCTTCTTCCTGGGATCATAAGGATCCTGCACTTGAGTCCTGCACTTGGGCCACAACAACCTGCAATGGTCCTGCATTTGGATCACGACAACCCCCTGCAACGCTACAGGCTTGGGGAAGAGTGGCTGGAAAGCTGCCCAGCAGAAAAGGACCTGGGGGTGTTGGCTGACAGGTGGCTGAGTATGAGCCAGCAGTGTGCCCAGGTGGCCAAGAAGGCCAACAGCATCCTGGCTTGTATCAGCAATAGTGTGGCCAGCAGGAGGAGGGAAGTGATTGTCCCCCTGTACTTGGCACTGCTGAGGCCACACCTTGAATACTCTGTCCAGTTTTGGGCCAGTCACTACAAAAAGGACATTGAGGTGCTGGAGCTGTCCAGAGAAGGGCAACAAAGCTGGTGAGGGTCTAGAGAACAAGTTTCTATGAGGAGCAGTTGAGGGAACTGGGGTTGTTTAGCCTGGAGAAAAGGAGGCTGAGGGGAGACCTTATTGCTCTCTAAAACTACCTGAAAGGAGGTTGTGGGGAGGTGGGGGTTGGTCTCCTTTCCATGACAGGGCAAGAGGAAACAGCCTCAAGCTATGCCAGGGGAGATTTAGGCTGGAGATTAAGAAAAATTTCATTACAGAGAGGGTTGTGAAGCACTGGAACAGGCTGCCCAGGGAGGTGGTGGAGTCCCCATCCCTGGAAGTGTAGATGTGGCTCTGAGGAACATAGTTTAGGGAACCTGGCAGTGTAGGGTGAACAGTTGGCCTCGATGATCTTAAAGGTCTCTTCCAACCAAAATGATTCTGTGATTCTGAAATGCTGCGGACCAGGACTTTCTGGTATAAAACCTTCTACCAGATATAATTTGAAGGAAGTAAGCACTAATATTTATACAGGAAAAAAATATTGCTCAAAACTGTTCTCTTTGGCCTTTCCAGTGACAACCCAGAAATCTTCCTCTGCCCTTCTTCTCCATCCATTGCACATCGTTTGAAGCAATTATGTTACACACAGGTACTAAGAAACAGTTTAACGGAAAGCAAAAGATGGGAAAACTGACAGCTGCAACCATCAGAGAGAATAGAGTCCCGTGGAAAGGTAAATTGAGAGTGATCAGTAATCAGACCGTGGAAAGACACAGATCTGTCAGGTGTGGGACAAATGTTATCTTTCCGTGGATGCCCATGCAAATAGTGTTTGACTTCTTTGGCTTTGCTTTTTGGCAGCGTACGTGTGTGAAGGCTGTGAGGCGTGCTGAGGTCGTTCAACAGGGTGTTGGACAGCTCCGATTTTGCGGGAGCACTGCCCTCTACACGAGGAGCTGCTGCCACTACACTGGCAGCAGGAGGCTAGTTTCTAGTTCCTGGTTGTCTTCAATGCTTTTTTTTTTTTAAGATATTTTATAAATAAAGGTGGCAAGTACAAAAAAAGGTTATCTGAAGAGAACATGGATTTTTGTTTATTTATTTATACTGTATTTTGCTCATGGTTTCAAAATAGATCTAGATATCCCTAGAGCAAATTTAAAAATAAAATATTACAAAGAGCATAAGTGACTGCTTCTGCTGTATTAAGCTAAGCAATAATCCTTGTTTCAGCTACGCCGCCTTCTTTGCTCGCACACAATTCCCTTTCCTGTTGTGAGACTCATGCTCTCGGGATCATACATCACAGCACTTGCCTTTACCATATGTGCCATTGTTTTTCTTTTACATTTTATCTGAAAATATATAGGTCTGATTATGCAAGCTAACACATTTGAACACTGTTCATTTCACTTTTTTTTAAAAAGTAGTTTGTATTTGGGACAAACCAGATATACACAGAATACCGATGGCAGTCATTGAAGAACACGCACGGCTAGTCTTTGCATGCCCTGTCCGTCAGAAGAGCCCACAGCCTGTGTTTGGTGCTCTTCTCTTTCCAGCTCATTGATATTAAAACTGTGCCTCTACCAGTAATCTTACTGTATCGGGGTGTGTTTCACGCCGAAATTGCACCCACATGAGAAAACTCCACAGCCTGTCATGACTCTGCTCTGTTTACAACTGAACTGGTGATGAGTGCTGTTAATTTTCTGTAATTGTTCCTGCATCTCTCAGCATTTGGAAGAGCCCTTTGAATCTGCAGTTCCGAAATGGCACTAGTACGCTCCCACTGTTTACCTTCTTCCCATCCGATCGGTAAGATGACACTCCAGATGCAGGCGCACGTCTAAATAAATAAATTAAGCCAGAGCTGCTTCTAGCATAAGCTTTTTATATAATGCAGGATAGTACAAAAGCAGAACCAGTACACACCAGTGGGGAGAAAGTGGCGCAGTTATCAGTACACAGGTATATTTACTGCAGATATGATCACCTACTTGGCTGTGAACAGTTGCCATGGCAAAGGGAATTATCAAGGTCAGATCTGCACTGTGCGAAGGATTTGCCACAGCTACAGAATGCACATAAGGAGAAAGTGTCTCTAAAGCACCTTTCTTTTCAACCAGGACCCAGCTGGCCAGGAATCAAAAAATACAGAGCAGGGCTGCTCTGTTTTTACTGGCAATTACTGAAAATTGTTGCAGACAGTTCTCCTCAGACAGCAGCATACCAACTCCAGCTTTGGAAGCCCAAGCGGGGGCTGCACTACACTACGTGGCGGGGATGGGGAACTGTAAGGAATACAGGAGCATATGTGGGCATCGAAGTAGCAAAATGTTATTCCCATCAGTGAGGTTAAGGCAAAATTTACTTCTAGTCTGGGTTCAGATCAATATTTGCAATTCAAGGAGCCTAGTGACAGAGCATCCAATTGATGGGTTCAAAGCTAAACTGGCTGCAGCGATTGCTTTGACATATGAATTATCTGCCAAAGGATAAGAATGCATTGGGAAAAAAATACGATTCCTGATCTTCCTCCAGGTGTTTCCCACAGTGTTAGAAAATGGCCCCGATTTTAAGGTGAACAGAGTTTGCCAAAGAAAAGGATGGTACTGGTAGGATTGTGTCTAATGAAGAATAAGAAAGGGTGGTCAGCCATAAACACCTCTGTGAGAGGAAGAGACCTCCTCACAGTGACAGCTCCTGTACCAGCTGCTGCTACAGTGCCTTCCTCATTGACTTCCACATACGCCTTATGGACAACATTTGACAGCACCAGAGATTTTGAAAATGACATTGCAGAAAGATCAGCTTTTGATTCGGTGAAGATATCAGTCATCCCCATCTCTTGTAAAACCTCATTGAGGTTAAAGGTGCCTTCGAGCTTGAATCGGGGCAGGTATACCTCTACCGTTGTCTCAACCATGTGCTCTGAGGAGGCCCACAGCATTAAATTTTCGTAGGTCATTGTGCTTTCAATCTAGAAGATGGAGGAAAAAAGACCTTAAAACAAGTGGACAGCTTTGAAAAGTTTTGATCTTTACCCAGCCTTAATTCAGACAAACAACTTTCAGTCAGAGTCTATTACATACATGGCCTTACCTGCTCGAGCCCACTGGTAGATCCATCAGCCACGTCACCTGGCAGCAGGATGATCATGCTCAGCAACTTCTGAGCATAAGGGAGCTCAAGGACCTGAGCACCCATCTCCTCAACGTAGCCTAATTTAAACGTGCCTTTCTGATACATCATCTGCACAGGTTTTTTCTCATTCTATTTAAAAGAAAATTATGCAGTCACTTAAGCAATACAGCTCTTAACATTTAAAATTTATTATATGTGTAATATCAGTGGTCGGGGTTTCAGCAGTAATTGTTTTAGCCTGTCATCAGCTAGAGACCATTGTCCATATTCTAAGATATATTTAAAGTCACAAATACAAGTTGCCAGTATGACAGCTTCTTACCAGTGTCTCAACAACGGAATGCAATACAATAACTAGGAATATACGGTTTTCTCACCCTTCCTTTGATATATGAGGAACACTCAAAAGAGGCTTTTTACCATACAAAGCTCTGCAACTGAAGATCAGACCTAAATCTATGGTGGTTTTTTGTTCTTTTTATATTGATGAGAACACATATGGATGGCACAAAGTATGGAAAGAAGACAAAAGTGAATTAAAGTAAATGTTTTCAATCGTCATTTTTTAGAATACCTGTTAGACTTAAAGGCCACACACAATATTCGGAGGAATGTGCTTGTTAAAGAACTAACTTTGCAACCATATTGGCAATACCTTAGTTAAACAATGAAGGCTTTGATAATACCCCTATGGCAAAAATAAGGCTAAAAAATAAAATGTGTTTAATATAAACTTTTGAACATTGCAAGTACTATAAATAAACCAAAATACACTTTAAGGATTTTGCCTTTTTCAAATTGCTGTGTATTTTTGTAGGTTGTTACTATCTGGCCTAGTTTGTTTGGTTGGTTTCACTCTCTGAAATGCGTAACAAATGTTAAAAAGTATGGAACATCTAAATCCCAGGATGTCCCCTTGGAGCCCGTATGAAATGGGATGTTAAGATTTGCCTCCATCCATGACAACTATCCGCAATGGTCGCTGTGTCCAAAAACGCTAGAGGGCTAACACTTGTGTTTTGCTAGTCACCAAAGCAAAACTCTGAGCTGTCGCCACCTCTGAGTCTTGCGTGTTTTTCCAGTAAAGAATAAGTTTTATGTGAAAAACCCTCCTGCCACCTCTTCCCAACCGGAGAGGGAGGTTAAGTTCCCAGCACACCCCCACCTTGCTCGCAGGGCAGCTGAGCCCTGGGCATTGTGCTTCTATGTTAGGCTTGCTGCAACGCTCACCGTATCTGGGGTAAAGATTTACCTCATTCAGTTTAAAATCTCTTTGTACTGTTTTTTGTTCCTCAAACTTGTATTCCCAGGATGCTTTGAAGTAGATGACATTCGCCAGCACCAGCAATGCATTTGTGTCAATCACACCAGGAGCAAAGAGTTCCTTGATTTTACCTAAAGGAAATTGTGCGATACACAAGGATTTGTTAGTTGTCATTAAGACTCTGGACTGAGACTCAGCTACTTGCATGAGAAAATTTTAAAGAAATCTAGAAATCCAGTTCTTGGTTTATTCGAAGGACAAGGACAATATAGGCAAACAAATGGTAGATTTGTCTGCACTGTTACCAGCCGGGGGGTCAGCAGGGAGTAGGGGTCACCATATTAGCCAGCTTTCAGTGACCATATGTAATATGTGACATCAGCCATGGGAAAGGAGGCGGCACTGTTAATCACGTATTTCAGTTTACATGACGGCATCTATCCCTTTGCACCAAGCACAGCAGTAAACCAGCTGTGGAGATTCTGACTTTCTACACAGAGGCTGGAGTCAGAGTTAGCAGATCCACAGGCTTCATGTGAGCACCCAGAGCAACGATGGCTCCTAACCCTGTTCAAGGTGGAGCCTGAACTTTTAGCCCTCTTGCTGGGAGCCAACCGGAGTTAACAGCTCTTTTCTACACCAGTCACAGGCAGCTCTGCCAGTGCAGGGACAAGTTTGGTCAGGAGATGGGCAACTGAGAAATTTCAGAACCCTTCAGATCTATTTGCCTGTCCTCCAGTAAGCTCAGCCTGAAGGTTTAGAGAATTTTTGTCCCACTGCTACTACATCTCTGGCAAAACTAAAGGAAAATGGCATGTATCATGTTTAGTCTAATCGGCAGGAGCCAGTGGCCCCTGCTACCCTGTTAAGGGAA
>NW_010388110.1:30528-42018 GCF_000710305.1 Buceros rhinoceros silvestris | reverse complement strand
AAAGAGCTGGTTGATTGTCATTTGTGATAGCCCACTGGTGGTCACATGTCTCATCTTTGTGAGCATTGCTCTGCTCATAATCAGGTCCTCAGTCATCCTCTTCCCCCAGGCTGTTCCGGTCTCACCATGAAGCTCACAGTTTCCATGCCCTGCTGTCCTGTATCTGCATTTGTGGCTGTTCATGGAAGGAATTCATCTGGTCAAACTTTATAGGTGTTATTGCAATTATCATGGCAAGCATAAGGGTAGGAATAAAAAAATATGTGACAACAAACACATCTCTAATTAAAAAATAATTTAGCTGATAACTTACTCTAATACTTCAAGAGTGGATAGGAAGACAAACCATCTTTAAACAGCGTAAGACTGAACACCCAGAAACATGAACAAGACTTCGCTTTTCCCACCCTAGAAATTCTTTTGTTGAAGCACTGTAAGGCAGCGGTAGTATGGCTATGGGTTTGCTTCGGTTTACCTTGTGTCTCTCTTTCAACCCAAGTGTTAATTTTTGTTCTGGTGGCTTCAACAGCACCATGAAAGTCCACTGTTTGCAGCATTGCTCCATACAGTTCCTTACTGCACAGTAGAAATTGCTGTAAAGCAAAATAAAGACTGTCAATTGGTCAAATCTCTTAGCACTTACTCACTATTGAAAGGAATTAATGGTTCAGAACTATTCTAGAAGTGGTGAGGGACCTGTTGACTCCATAAGGCAAAATTTCCTTTTGGAAACATCAATTACCTGAAGTTTATTGAGAGAATTTTTGGAGAAGAAATAATTTTTCTATTTCATAGGCAAAAAAAAAAAAAAAAAAAAGTACATAAAAAGAAAGCCGGAAGGAAGACTCTTCCCATGAACAGCCACATACCTGAGGTCCAGATAAAAATTAAAACTTAGGTGATGCAAGATGTGTTGTTTAATGATTAAGTATCCAAACCATTCAACAGAAATAACTGACAGAAAAGCAAAGATGTGACTAGCAAGTTTTCCATACTAGATAGTCTAGAGACCACTCCGTCATTCAGTAAGAAAGGGGTAAGAAGTTCAGCCCAGCAACACTAGACATGAAACTGTGTAACATCCCTGGTGATAAGCCCTCTCCAGGCTTGCTGCTGCCCCAGTCGTGCCACACGCAAGCCCAGAAGTGGCTTACTGACAGCTTGAATAGGCCATTTTTAGCTGTAGTCACACCTCTGGCTGAGTGTAGTCATATGCCAAAAGCAAACAGACTCCTGCTTTATTTTTGCTCTAGAGCCATTGGTATCCATGGGGTGGGGTTTTTTAAACAATATAATTTAAAACTGACACTCTCGTCTCTTTCCCACCAGCCTGAAAAGTCGCGGCTCCAAGAAGCACATCAAGGGCTCCAAAATAGATGTGAGAGGAACAACAGCAAGGCTCACAGTTACAGGGAAGCTTAAGGTCAAGAGCACAGCCATTAGAAGATACAGGTAACTTACCTGCCGGAGCTCAAATCCTTGTTGTATAAAGAGATTGTTGGCCAGGGTTAAAACATATCTTTCGCCAAGGTTTTGCAGTTCTAAAAGCAGTGCCTGCAACGCTTTATGGTTAAGGTCCCCATCCTTGTTACACTGGGAATATTAAAAAGACAACAATTACAACGATTCCTCCATACAGCTTTGGTTGTTAATTTGCATCCTAATTAGATTACACTATACGACCAACTCCTGATGTACGGATTTCTAAACCCAGCTAGCCTAAGCTTTATAGCTTGATCCTCCTTCAAATGAGACCACTGAAGGCTTCAGCATTGCCCTCATGGAAGACCTGGCCCTCAACAAAGAAACTCCTCGCATCAGGCATTTCGTACTGGCTTGGGCAGACTCTGTCTGTGAGATCTTGATGCCCTCCAGTGGCAGGCTCCAGTGCCTTACACCGTGCTTCTCCTGCCGTGCAGCGAAGACAAGACTCCAGCACTCCCCGCCCAGGGATGCACCTGTGAGAGGGAAGGCTGCTGCTCCTGGCTTCCTTCTGGCTCCACTTCTGGGGCCGTGCTCGCAAGATCAGATCCAAGGCTCCCTCTTCCTGCAGCGTTCCTGACATGGAGCACCTGCAGTTGATGTCAAATTATGGCAATTATGACTGGGCAAAAAATGTTTTCCTTGTTTAAAAGATTTGCTATGCTGTCCTGGATAAATGGGGTAGACTTACGAAAGATATTTTCTCAGCTTCAGTCAGGATGAAATGACAGACTTGAAATTGTTCATATATTCATGTCAAAATTCACATTTCTATTAGCAAACCAAGAAGAATTTGTACTTAATCCCTCAAAATGTTACTCTCTGCTACCTCAAAATGTTTACATTTGATTTGTATTTTTATTGTTACTGTCACCTTAAATTTCAAAGCAAAAAGTTGCCTCAGGCAAGAGTTAAAAATAATTTTCTTTGAAAACATCAAAACTGGCTTTTTGCACAATCTTTGCATCAGCTTAGGAAATACATCAAACCCACAGGGCTCTTAATGGAAACCAATCTTTGCTTCTCATGTGCAAATATCTCACTGAAAAATTTCCAGCGGCTTCTCCATTATAATAATGTTGCATCATACATCGACTTAATCCTTTTTATTGCAGATACTAGATCCCCATTTCTTTCCTAAAATAATTAAGAGTCACTGTATATTTGGTTTATGTGGCAGGACTATGGTAGTCAAGGGGCTGCAGGCATGGCCTCTCTCCAAAGAGACTGGGGGCTGCCCTCATGTTGAACAGAGCTGGTTCCAGCCCTCTCCAAAATGAATTGAGTCTGTATTGCCATGACAGTAACTGCTGAGTGATGTCCCTGTCCTTATCTCCATCCACAAGCTCTTTAATCTTATTTTTTCTCCGAGTCCTTGTTCAAGAGGGAGGGTGTGAGAGTGGCAGGGTGGGCACCTGTCAGCCACCAGCCAAGGTCAACACACACTGGAAACCTCATGAGGAGGGCTTGTCTACCTTGGCTGCTGGTGACCAGCAGTCATAATGTGCACATGGCAGGGTTAGGATATGATGGGTGAAGATCTACCAGTACAGAGCCTGCTACTGACAAGAACCTCTGCCTTAGGATTATTGGTCCCTTACTACTCACGGGCACAAAGAAAAGAGAAGAAAGGTTGTAGAAAGCAGAACTTGCATTGTGGGGAGTAAAGGCACAGCAATCGGAGGGGTGGCCTTTTTCACCTCCTCCCTGCCCACCTGGGTCCCTGCGAGCTCTGAGACATTTTGACTCCTGAATGTCCTAAGTGATAAAATGCTTCCAGCCACCCAAGGGCAATCACTTCAGGTTTTTGTAATTCTCCCCACTGCCCACCCAGACTCACACTTTGAGGATTCTCATAGCAACCATGAGAGGAAGCACTTGCCTGTAATTTTGAACCAAAGTCTGATATTCTGGCAGCAGGATGGGGAAAAGCCAGAGTGCCGCCGCGCTGTGGTGTATCATCTCCCCTCATTCACGAAGCTCTTGCTCTGTGCTCGTGAGTCTGCGTGGGGGCATGGTGGGACTCACGCAAGCAGATGGCCAGGATCATAGTTCACCAAGCACGACTGTGATGGCAGCACCTGTGCTTGTATTCACGCATCTTTTCTACGAGTCCCTCACACACGTCATGCTAGGATGCCCAACATTTCCATTCAGGGAACAGCAGGGAATGGGGAAGCATTTCAGCAGGTTTCATTAATACTTACTTCTTCTATCTGAGCAGCAGTATTGTTTTTTGCACCTAGATGGATCAGGGACAGAGCAACAGAGATGCTCATCGGAGAGAAGACTATGTTTGTGTCCTCTGCATTTCTGTTGAGTTTATTGTAGAGATCAAGGCAAAACTCAGTAACTGGTCTAGAAATGGAGCCCATCATGAAGCAACTGCTGACTGGGAGCACAAAATAAAGAAGAAATTTAATGCAGCTTTTTGCCTAGCTAGATCACACTGTGACGCACCTGTCTGCCCTGAGATTGTCCCATAGCTGGTTGCTAAACAACAGAAGTTTTCTAAATTCTGAGAGTTTGAAACAGCCAATCTCACACATCTCTTCTGGTCCGTGCCACACAGCAGGAGCAGGTCTGGAAAAGGGTCCCGGGCTCACAACATCAATGAATTCCTCGGAAAGGACCGTTTTTCTGTCTTATCCCATGGTGTATCTTACTTCAGATCATAGTAGTGAAATTGGTCAACTGTGGATTAACATTTTCCTCCTCCAAAGTTGATGTATACAACTGTATCAACTCTTTCCTCTTGTAACAACATTAGTGACAGAAACTCGGTGACAGAAACAACGCCTGCATAGCAGCATGTCTGGTAACCAAAGCTATGGTATGAGGGTTTCGAACAACAGGTTTATAAAAATAAAATCACTATTAATTAAATAGAGTTTAATTTCATGTTTTCTGATATGAAAAAGGGTCATTAACAGCTATAGTGACTGAACTATAGGGAAACAGTTTGAAATCCGCTTCTTCCCTCCTCATGAGTTTTCCAGGAGCCACAGATTGAGGCAGGATACGTAATAAAAATTTCCAAACAAAGCAATAGCTCAACAGCCCTGAAAAAAGGTCTGTAAGTTCCTGCTCAACGACAGGACAAGATCTGTGTCGCTCTTTTCTTTTGCGCTGGAAACATTACAGTCTGATAGCTTTCCCATGGGTCATTTGCATTAAATCCACTCTGCTAAGAACAGCTTGGAACCAAGTTCCAGCTTGGTCCTTACCAGCAGGAGACCGTCTGAAAAAAAGGGGGTTAGAAACTCATTTCCTGTCCCTCGGGAGAAGAATTTTAAAGCTCTAGTGTGGATACCGTGGGACCACGCGAGCTTTTCTGGAATACTTATACCCAAAAAACCCCACATCACTTTCAGTGTCAAACAAATGATGTTTTGGACAGCACACCAGACAAACGTGTGAGAAGCAAAGCATACGCTCCTGCGTGCTGGCAGACATAGAGATGAGTTGCCGTGGCCTGTGTTCCAGAAACATACTTTATGTGGGGGAAAATACACAGACACAGTATGGAGAGGAGTCCCTCATGTCTCCTGTGGCACAGATCTGGCTGGCACTGTCAGCCTGTAGTGGGACAAGGACTGGCTGGGTCCACAGCCAGCTGCCAGAGCTCCTCTCCAGTGAAAAGATGGGCGAGTGCGCAGCCGGGTGGTTATTCCCACGCAGCACAGCAGGCGCTCTTTCTCACCTCTGTGCCACCCAGCTTCTGCAGCCTGCAAGGCTAAGTTACATGAGGAACTCCAGCCTGTGTCACCAGAAGGCTAAGGGTGCAAAGAGGCTGGTGCAAAGCTGAGCTTCAGGATCTTTCATCAGCAGAGCCCTCGTACAGCCTGTCCTGGGCTATCATTGTCCAGCAGCCCCTTTGAGAGGGGTCTAGAGCCTTCTTGGGAAGGCGCTGCCTGGTGCTGGGAACCTCATCACCTTCCAGCCAATGCTCTCCTACCACCCTGCTCTCCTGCTGAGGCCCCAGCTCTTCCACCACAACCACAGTCCCCACCTCACAGAGATCCTGACTTTCACAGAGATTTCTTCACTCAAAGCGCTACTCTAAATGTCGTGTGGTCCTGAAGACACAGAGTGCAGGCTACCTCTCATTCAGCCATGAGCCAGACACAAACTTTGCATGAGAAGCTGGAGCTTAGGTGCCAGAAGAAGTTACCAGGGCATTGAGAGCTGAGATACAGCATTTGTCTACCAATCTCGTCAAACCATCTTAGCTCGCAGCATGTGCCAGATAATGGGAGTGAACTCAGCCCTCAGGAAAACTGCTTCTGTGTCTTTCACGTTGCTGAATATATGAAGGTGCCTTGTGCGGCAAATGCAGACATTTCTTGCTTTTTAACTAGCTTGAAAAGCACAGCAATAATCAACGCGTCATCATGCTTCTGATAGATGCTCTGTGGGAAGACCCTGCTATGCCAAAGAAAAAGTTCACATATGTTTTACCCTGAAGTCCAGAAGTACTTTATGATAAAGACCGAATACAAATGGGCAAAACAGAAGAGAAACTCCCTAAAGGTTCTCTGAACAAACAAATTAAAGATGAGCGATATCTCATTAATTCTGAAAACAGCTGTTCTAGCTCTGCTGTTTGTCTTTGTATGACACGGTTTTCATTTTCCTTTTAAGAACAAAGTCATCTTACCACAAGGAAAACACGTTGCACTAAATAATTATTTCTCTTTTATTCCACCTTCATTACCTTGTATCCAGAGCCTTCTGAAAACAAAACTCAGTGCTTCATTAGCGTTGAAGTTTGTATTGCTCCACTTCCACACCTCTTGAAAGATCTGAAATGGAGCTGTGAATCGTTCACGGCAAATGTAGGTCATAAGGCATATTGTGGGTGTGCCCAAACCTCAGAACCAGTCAAGGATAATAAAAGAGTTAATAAACTTCCTTAGCAGGAAGGAGGCATCTCCACCCCACCCTGCAGGGAGAGGACTGACTGCCAAACATGGAGGGAGAGCCCAGGAGCTGGGGACGGGTTTTAAAAGTGAGTGCCTGGTGTACTGAGGTGGCCTCTCCTTTAGAAAAAACAGCTGGCTGTCTTCAGGGAGATGTCTAGGTACAAAACGCTACGGCCAGCTGTATGGTTTTTTTCCCACTTTGAGTGGGAAGTGCTTAGAGAGCTGCCCTGGAAACCCAAAGCAAGGGAGGATAGGTGTGGGCTGGTAGAGGAACTTTCTTTCTGCAGGACAACAGGATTTAGTGAACCTTCTTAAGCTAAATTGGGACAGGCACAAGTGTATGAATAAATAATCATCCATACACCATGCCAAAAGGCTGTGCACGTAACCTGTGTAATCATTCAGTGAGGGTTTTGGGGTTACTGCAAGGACAGTGGAGTCTGGACAAGACCGACGTGGTGTACAACAAATGGTAATGTTACTTTCCAAATATCTTGGAGTGATAAGGAGAGAAGATGCAAGAACAAAAGAAGTGTCCCGGGAAGATGACAGCTGCCATTCTGCACTAGCCCAAGCATCTGCACTGAACATTAGCTATAGTGCCGAGATGGCAAGGAGGGTTGGGGCTTTGCAGCTCATGATGTTTTGCATGATGATTCGGAACCTTTTAACGTAGCGTAGCAGATGGAAATTGCTGGTGCTGTTATATGTGAGCAAGAAGCTACCCAGGAAAAGAACTTCCTTCAGAAGAAACCACTGAATACTAGAGACCTTGTAAAGATGACAAACTCCTTCCATGGCTGTGTGAAATGAAGAACACTCTTTTTCCATAACTATTTGTGATCTGCTTTCTCTTTACAGTTTGTTTTCAGCTAAGGGCAGATGAAGTCAAAACAAAAACTCTCAAAGAGTAAAAAGCTGTGCTCAAAGCGATCCTAATTAATAGGTGTATTAGATACAACACGCAGTCAACAGGAGGAGGAGGCAGTAAATAAGGTGGGGATGCCAAGAGAGCTGTAGCCTTGTTTTTAGGATAATCCTGTGTATAATACAAGGTAAGCAAAAAGGAACCTGTTTTCCCTGATGCCACACGATAATTCTCATTGCATGCTTTACTTATTCAATCTGCCTCCCATTAAGGTGCTTTAATGCAGACTCATTTCTCAACCACAAATGAAAACAGAATTGGCAGTGTCTATGCTAGAAAATGAGCACATGCCAGACAGTACTGTCTCCTCACATGAAAAATCTGTGACTGGTGGAAGTGATTTCCTTATTTCTCGTGACTATTCACACAAAAAGACATTTCCAAGCGTTTCTGTGCTGATTTGGAGTGAAAGGGACAAACAGCACTTGAGAAAAATTACATTTCCTACAACACAGAAATTCTAATCATCCCTCTGTGACACAAAACATTTCCAAAGTAACATGCTTTAAATTAGAAATCAATACATTTCAGTACAAAATAACTTTTCAAGGGAAATGTTATCATTTTCCAAACAACTTCACCTCTCAGGCAGCTGCTTCTATGCCAGAAAGGGCTTCTGACTGCTTTTGTTGTTTTGCATCAGTACCTCCAGCATCCTTTCTGCCTCTGTCTAGTCCAACTATTCTTGCATAAACAGACACGGATTTACATGGGCCAGTTACAGGTTGCGCATGGCACGTTATTTCCTATGCCCATATGCAGCTGCACAGGCTTCTCAGCAAGCTTCTAAACATCGTTGCCAAAGCCAAGAGCTAATACACTGATAGCGAAAACTGGCATCCTCACTAACAAAACAAAATCTGAATACCACTCCTCCCTTCCTATTTCAAGAGTCATTGTTTAAGGACATAAACAATCCCCACACACACACTGGCAGTGGGGATCAGGATACAGGGGAAACGCCTAAAGCACCCAGTGGAAGAACTGCGTGCGCTCCCTCTCATCTGGTAAACATTGCAAGGCTTTTTCTTGTTCCATGGAAACCTGAGTAAAGAAGGGAAATTAACCCGTATTTCCCACTTCATGGGTAACTT
Organism: Buceros rhinoceros silvestris; assembly: GCF_000710305.1. Taxonomy (NCBI): domain Eukaryota; kingdom Metazoa; phylum Chordata; class Aves; order Bucerotiformes; family Bucerotidae; genus Buceros; species Buceros rhinoceros. The sequence continues at coordinate 33,589 of NW_010388110.1, read as the reverse complement.
TGCATAGGTCATCAGCACCATCGCTTCACGTGAAGCCCATTTTTACCCAGGTGGGGAGGGGTGCTCTAAAAGAACTTGCCCTTCAGCCCTTCTGGAGAAGCAGGAAAACATCTCTTTTCTGGTATAAGCCACGGAGCTGAGTAGTCAGTCCTGAGACAATCAGAGCTCTCTAGATAGACAGAAAGGTCCTGGAGAAATTTCAGATTTACAACCCTGTGAAACTTAGGCAAGAATCTTTAGATTCATAGCTTTGGACATGTGTTCCTAAATTCCCCATCTATGACCCGCTGAAGAACATCTCCCTTTGTGTTAGCTCTGGAGCCACCTGAGTTTTAGCAGTGTGTTTGGCTTCCTGCAGACTGTAAAGGTATCTATCTCCCCCTCTGTCCTGTCTGTAAACATAATGTTTACCAACCTCTAGACTACTTCGGATCTGCCAAAAAAAAAAAAAAAATCACAAGTTTCTTTTGAAGAAAAAAAAAAAGAATTGTTTACCTTCTCGCCCGAAGAGATTAAAGGAGGAGCACAACAGCTGAGCTCTGGAGCACGTTCTTGAGAGTACTGTATTACAAAAATTTCCCACTCTTTTGTGGGAAAGTTCAGCCTCTAGCCAATTGTTGATGATAGCAGCATGTTGCAATCTAACGCGAAGCTTCCCGCAGAAGACTGGGAAACCTATATCTAGCAACATGCTTACAGTACTTCTCTCGAAGCTGCACAACACGTTTGGCAGGTAGTATCTGCTGGCAACGTCTCCCGACTGCAATGCCAAGCCACCCTCCACTGTAAAACTGGCCGTGGCTGTACTGCTGCGCGTAGTCCCCTTCACGTTTATTTGATGGGGTGTCTCCTGGACACAGGGGTGTGCAGGGTTCATGCCAGGGTTCACAGAAACCTTGCTTAGAGCTGAGCTTGCCTGCAAAGATAGGGCAAATGAATGGGAAATGCATGAGCTTTACGTTGCCTACAGCCATCTCTCTCTCAGGTAACGAGTGAGCTTTATGTCTACGGAAGCAGATTAATTAGTGAGAGGAAGAAATATTCCTTGAACTGTACAGGAATCCTCAGCCAGGGGGTATTCTTTTAAATCGTTGGAGTTAAGAATAAAAGAAGGCCGGGAGTGGTTGATCACATAGGTTATGTCTCCAGCGAGGGAGGAGGTGAGGTGGGAGTAAAGGGGTGGTAAGCATGGAGCTGCAGCAGCACAGTGTTTATCTCCCATAACCAGCACCACTGAGCTCAGGTGCAACGCTGGGTTATAGCAGCTGGATCAGGGGTCAAAATTTAGTCCTCTAGGGTTGTATGTGGATTTGCAACCCTGAAAATTTTCTGTCTTTCCTTTCTCACCTTTTCTTTCTTCCTACAAAGCATAAACCCAACTTTGGATTCATAGGATATTTGAGGGATCAGACATGGTAAGGGGAGAAAGGAGGAAAGAGGAAGCTCTCCCGGCACCATCTTGCCCTTCCCACGCTTCTAGTGCTGAAGCTGGGCCTCCCTCTTCTTCAGGAACAGCTCCCGCTAGCTTTGCTGTTCCCTGCTCCTCTGCCAAGGTCTAATCCAGTTGCCCAGGCTCCAGAGCACATCCGAAAAGGGGGATTTGTAAACAATGCAAGATACACTGATAAAATGTGTGTCCTTCTTATCTCTATTCTTTTCCTTGCTTTTTGGCTTCCACTGGCCATTCCCTTCTTTGTTTTTTCCTCCCTGTATGTTTCTGTAGCAGTCCCTAGTCTTCCTCCTCAGTTCTTTCTGTGTCTTTATCTGGGGAGGCTCCAGAGCACATCCGAAAAGGGGGATTTGTAAACAATGCAAGATACACTGATAAAATGTGTGTCCTTCTTATCTCTATTCTTTTCCTTGCTTTTTGGCTTCCACTGGCCATTCCCTTCTTTGTTTTTTCCTCCCTGTATGTTTCTGTAGCAGTCCCTAGTCTTCCTCCTCAGTTCTTTCTGTGTCTTTATCTGGGGGGGGGGGGTTAATCTATTTCTGCATGTTGCCTTACCATGTATCTTTTCTTCTGCTGCTTTTGTGAGCCTATATTCAGTGACCCTTAGGTCTTTTTGTGTCTTTATCGGGGGGGGGGGGGTTTAATCTATTTCTGCATGTTGCCTTACCATGTATCTTTTCTTCTGCTGCTTTTGTGAGCCTATATTCAGTGACAGTCTAAGTATTCTTCAAGACTTTCCTTCTGCCGATCTCTGTGGTTTCTCTTTTCCTCCTACATCAACATTGTTCCTCCACTGCTTTATTTTAGTTGCTCTGTGCATATATTTCCCCAGAAATTCCTTGATATCAGTTTAACTGCTTTGCCTCAGGAAATGTCAATGTATGTGCAAATTCTGTATTTTCTAGGCCCTGAGGATAGTAGTCAGGGTCCAAACCCACACTGCTTTTCCAGGGGTGCCAACTGGCTCTGTACGGCATTTTTCAAGTTTCAAAACTAAACTGCTCTTCCATACCAACTTTTGTCACAACAGGACAGAATCGCAGAATCACCTGGTTGGAAGAGACCTTTAAGATTGATGATCTTTCCTCAACAGTCGAACCGTTCACCCTGCACTGCCAGGGTCCCTAGACCACGTCCCTCAGAGCCACATCCACATAAACACCTCCAGGGATAGGGACTCCACCACTTCCCTGGGCAGCCTGTTCCAGTGCTTAATGACACACTGTGTAAAGAAATTCTTCCTGATATCCAACATAGATTTCCCCTGACGCAACTTAAGGCCATTTGCTCTCGTCCTGTCATTCAAAACATGGGAGAAGAGATCGACCCCCACTTCCCCACAACCTCCTTTCAGGTCACTGTAGAGAGCGATAAGGTCTCCCCTCAGCCTCCTCTTCTCCAGACTAAACAACCCCAGTTCCCTCAGCTGCTCCTCATAAGACAAGTTCTCAGTGGTCTCTTAGACCCCTAGTTTCATTCCCCTTCTCTGAACCTGCTCCAGCATCTCAATGTCCTTCTTGTAGTGAGGGGCCAAAAACTGGACACAGTACTCAAGGTGTGGCCTCCCCAGCACCAAGTACAGGGGGACAATCACTTCCCTGCTCCTGCTGG
>NW_010388110.1:24814-28880 GCF_000710305.1 Buceros rhinoceros silvestris | reverse complement strand
GCGATCGCCCCCGCCAGCTCCCTCAGCACTCTCGGGTGGATCTCATCCGGCCCCCTAGACTTCTGCACATTTAAGCTGTGCAGCAGTTCACTTGCCGTTTCCTCTTGGACGGAACCTTGATGTTGCTCTCCATCTCCACCATCTGGTTCTAGAGGCCAAGCACCCTGTGAGTCGGTCTGACCATTAAAGACTGAGGCAAAGAAGGCGTTCAGCTCCCCAGCCTTTTCTTCGTCTTTGGTCACTATTTCTCCCATTGCATTTAGCAAGGAATGGAGAGTCTCCTTGACCCTCCTTTTGCTGTTAAGGTATTCATAGAAACTTTTTTTATTGTCTTTTATGTCAGTGGCCAGATTAAGTTCTAGCTGGGCTTTTGCCTTTCTAATTTTCTCCCTGCATATTCTCACAAAATCCTTGTAGTTTTTGTGACTGACTTGCCCTTTCTTCCACAGGCCACAGACCTTCTTTTTCTTCTTGAGCTCTAGCCAGAGCTCTGTGTTTAGCCAGGCTGCTCTTCTGCCACTCCAGTTCTTTTTGCGGCTCTCTGGGACAGCCTGCTCCTGGGCTTTGAAGATTTCCCTCTTCAGAATCGTCCAGGCTTCCTGGACCCCTTTGCCCTTCATGACTGCCTCCAAGGGATCCTGCCAACCCGTCTCCTAAAAAGGTTAAAGTTTGCCCTCTGCAAGTCCAAGATAGCAGCTCTGCTGACCCCCCTCCCTACTGCTTCTAGAACAGAAAATTCTATTATCTCATGGTCACTATGTCCAAGACACCCTCCAACCTTCACATCACCCACAAGTCCCTCTCTGTTGGTGAACAATAGGTCCAGCAGGGAGTCTCCCCTGATTGGTTGCCTCACCAGCTGTGTGAGGAAGTTGTCTTTGACACACTCAAGGAACCTTCTAGACTGTTTCCTCACTGCTGTATTGAATTTCCAGCAGACATCTGGTAAATTAGTCGCCCACAAGAACGAGTGGCAGTGATCGTGAGACTTCTCCCAGTTGTTTGTAGAATATTTCATCTACATCTTCATCCTGGGTGGGTGGTCTATAGCAGACTCCCACTGTGATGTCTGTCTTGTTGGTCTTCCCCCTGATTTTAATCCATAAGCATTCAACCCTTCCATCACCACTGTTGATGTCCAGACAATCAACACCCTCCCTCATATACGGAGCCACTCCCCCTATCTCTCCTGAAGAGCTTGTAGCTATCCAGTACAGCTCTCCAGTTGTACGCATCATCCCACCATGTCTCTGTGATGGCAACTATATCAGAGTTTTCCTTTTGCACAATGGCTTCAAGCTCTTCCTGTCTGTTGCCCATGCTGCATGCAGTGGTGCCTTTCAACCGGGATAGTGATCCCTTTGCCTTTTCCGTGAGGGAAGAAGGCCTAACTCCCACCTGAGCTTTCCCTGACGCTGCCTTGACTCTTGGCACATCAGTGACCATTGTGGCTGACCTATCACCAAACACATCAAGATGTAACTCCTCTCTTCTACGAATTGCTGGGAGGAGGCAGTGGGCAATGACTGTGCAGCTGAGCAAGCAATGAGGTGACTAGACGCAAAACACTGCAGTCTGCAGCTGCCTGCAAAAGCCAGCCATGGCTTGCTTTTATCCATCAGGGCTGTCACCCATCATGGGATAGTAATGCCCTGGTGATAGGTGAGGTGGAGCAGCTTGGCAATCCGAGCAAGTCCTCAGCTATGCTCACTTTCTCCATTGTAACTAACACCTGTCAGCACGTAAACGTTCCTATACACAAGCTCCCACACACGCTTTCCCATGCAGTTTCTTACCCAAGGCCCAGAGGCCAGCATGGGTGGAATCAAACAATAAATTGGAACAGCGTTTCTCACACCAGCCTTAGTGATCCTTCTCCCTCATGTGCTGCAAGATGGATAGGTTTTATCCTGGGACTGGTAGAGAGAAGAGGCAGAAATGAAAAATCAACCTGAGCTTTTCATGGGCAAGCTACACTGTTATAAATGACAAACGAATGGGTTTGCTTTCTGTAGACTAAGACGGCTTCATATCTCCAAAATCCACTTGTCTTGCATCAGCTGGGATACCTTGGCATTAGTCAGGAGGTGGAGGAAGATGGGCTCCACCCTGAGGCAGTGTTTCCTTCTGCTTTCATGGGATAACCCTTCCTGGCAAAGCTATCACAAGGAACTCTCTAAGACATGCTTAAGCAAATTTATGTGGATGTGCTAAATGACCAGCATTTAAACAGAGTATGACCTCCACTGAATGAAGACTGGGTCCTGGACTGGAATGTTTGTTTTCAGAAGCTGAAAATGCTGGGAGTGATGTCTGAGATTTTCTCCTCCAGAAAATCTCACCCAGCCAGAAAAAGAGGGATGGAGCAATCTACCAGAGGTTTTCATCAGTCTAGCAGGCCAGCACAGATATAGCAGTAAGTGTGCAGGACAACTGGAACTACCTGACGCAGAGTCAGTGCCCAAACACCCTGTACAGACCATAAGCAACTAGTCCATCTTGCCTACGTGTGGACCGCCTGTGCAACTGCTTAGTCAGTTGTCAACGTCGTGTGCAATGCCCTGACTCACCTTCTACAAAAGAACCAGTGGAAACCACTGGGACTACAGCTCTGGATAACTCTGACCCCAGCCTCCAAATTAGATCAAACCACAATGACGTGTATAAAACACTTCCCAGTCATTCAACTATCACAGAATTCGTTGAGATGATAAAGATCTTCACAGGCAAGTCCTTCTCGGACAGGATGGGTTGCAAAGTAATAGTTAGATTTTGCATTCTTTTTCTGACTACTGTCCATGTATCAGCACACCTTACGCATTTCAGCAAAGACGCCCAGAGGTCTTCAGGGTCTCGCCTCCCATCGGTTTTGGTGGAAGTTAGTCCCCTTTGAAGACACAGGCCAACGACTCCAGTGAACCCTCTGGTAATAAAACGTATTCGAGCCCATTAAAGGCCCACAGAGGGAAGGAAACTGGTAAAACCACTGAATCATTGTGACTAAAGGCTTCCCGTCGGTTGCCAAGGTCAAGAATCAACACAGAACTCCTGTCTCCAAATTCACAACAACCACCTTGCTGTTTCTCCTGTTAGAAAAGAAGTATGCCTGTTAGGGTTGTGTGTTCCCATATAGAAATCTCTTTTCAGTTTCTTTCACACCTGAAGCACTAAAAAGAATTCTCAAATAAATTGCTCCCATTTTTGAGGATACATAATTGAATTAATTGTATATGGTAAAAAGCTAGTAACATAGTCCTTACTGGAACTATCATCCTGTGGTCCACAGGACAATCCACAAGACATAGATGTAGTTTTATACTTCGACTTTGTTGCCTAAACGGATCTATTCATTTCCATTCCTACCATTTATTGGAGGTCAAGAGTGAACAGTGGCACTGTCAGTGAACACACAAGACTGAACACACAGACTGATGCCGGAGGAAGACATTTGATACGGGTTATAGAGTGCTTTATTCTGAACAGTAATTAAGTAAACCGGTACTGAACATATGCAGCAGGCAGGCTTTAGACAGAAATGAAATCTCATGGCCACGATTTCATATGGAATTTGGAGACTGGTAATTACACTGTGAATCTCACTCAAGTTGAAGTCCTTATTTCTTTCTCATCTCTCAGACATTAAGTAATTGTATAAAGTCTTCTTAATGCTGAATCTAGAATTACGAATGGCAGATATCTGTGTGTGAGAAGTGTGGCATTTCCAGTATTAATCCAACTGTTTTGTATCCTGGAATTGCAAATGTACTTTTTCTCAGGATATATACAACCAGGATTCTCGTAGCTGCAGTGAACTGGTCTTCCATGTCTGGAAGGGCAAAGAGACAAAAAATACCATGCAGCAGAGTCCAACCTCACCGATCTATGAACTGATGCAGCTCACACTGGGGTCTTCTGGGTATACATTCCATCACCACGATTATCGTCTCTTCCATCCATAGGTCTCGGTGCAGCTGCTGTTTCACAGATGCAGACTCTGTTGCTAGTCTGAATTGTCTATCTACGCTGCAGAAATTGGGTGCTGTTTCACTGGGCATTGCAGTGTTCA
>NW_010388110.1:19953-24740 GCF_000710305.1 Buceros rhinoceros silvestris | reverse complement strand
CAGCAGGGCACCCTGGACCACCAGAGTGTTGCCCAGTTCAAGGGGAGGGCTATCACACCACATGTCCACATTTTCCCCTTCTAGGCAGTAGGATTCCACAGAATGTGGGTCACGAAGGAGAGCGGTTTAGCTAGGGAACAAGAATGCAGCTCTTCCTCCCAGAGCTCTTTCCAGCTCCTAAAATAGGCACTCAGTTCACTTAGTTTTGGGAAAAAGATGTCACAGGGGAACACAACATACTTGTTGCTAAGGCTGGGATACTTCTCAGTAAAACACAGTGTGTTCTTCACAGTGGGAATCCTTCAGCTTAAGGGGGATGAAACATAAGGAGATACACTAGTTCTGCTGCATATGTAAAGTACGTCGTATTACCCAGCTGATATATGAACCTCTTAGATTTCCCTTCAAGGTCAGGATGCCAAGCTTTATGGGAACTTTCACCACCATAAATGTAACTGTGCTTTTTCATAATGAACATGCCCTGCTTAAGGGGAACAGAATCGGCCTGCAAGAATCACGTTGCGAGTTTTGTTGTGCCTAAACAAAAAGATAAATGGATGGTCAGCTTTAAATTCATCTTTGTGTTGCAGAATCCGATATCCTGGTACCTCTCGTGACTCTCCACCTTGTTCATTTACTTCCAAAGAGGCTTTATGGATGACCTTTGACAAAACCACACCTTTAGTCTCACACATCTCAGAGAAATCTGATGCGCTCTCATTGAAGACATTTGTCATTCCCAGGCTTGCCAGAATTGGCTTCATGTCATAATGACCTTCCACCCTAAACTTTGGAAGAAATGCATTCACTTTGGTGTTGGCCATCATGCTGGGGTTGGTCCACTCTAATAATGCCTTAACAGTGAGTGCCTTTTCCAGCTGAAAACATAAAGGACAAAGGAAATTAATGACCAGTCCAAGGAGAAAGAGAGGGGGGAAAAAAGACCTTTCTTCAACTTCCCACTCCTATCAAGCACACCCCCCCTCCAAAAAAATAATAAAGTCCAAAAGGCAATCTTTTCTTCTGAATTCACTACCGTAGCATCCAGGTTTTGCGTACTCTCAGTTAAGTCTATGCAAGCACAATTTAATCCATAGGACAGGCCTCTGGAACAACTCTGGAGCAACTGTATTTGCATGCTCTGACTATTAGTCCCTTACAAGCTTTTGATAGGCAATCACCTCAACGCCATGTGAAGGAACCTGAGAAAGACAGTCCCGACCCAGGTTACATCTGGCCAAGTGAGAGATGCAAAAGTCTTGATTCCTGACCCTGCAGAGTAATGAAATTGCTGGGGTTTGGGACAGAAAAAGACTCCAAAATCCAGAGCCTGATGCCAATCAAACATGCTGCTGTCTGAGCAATTTTCTTTTAAATGGAAAGCGAGTAGGCAGAATTTGGGGCCACAACAAATTGGTATCAGGAAAGGCCTCAACTGGATTTTAAGATATATGTGTTCTGTAATTTACTCCTACACATAAAAGTACCTTACAGCTGCAAAGAGTCATTCCTCCTGTCTTTAATATTTATGTCCAGTTGCAGCAAATTACAAAGGAGACTTGTGGGATCTTATTGCTTAATCCTTAAACTTTGAAGAGTGGTGAAAAAGTCATAAGGAGCAGTTGTTCTTTAGGAAATGCCTTATTCATTTCAAATTTATGTGCAATTGCAATTTAAAAATGGATCATTTTTAGGCACCTCTGCTCAAAATTAAAATTTAGAGAAGTGTAAGAGCTTAGTAAAATAAATCACAGATACATGTCAACTAGAAAAAAAAATGAGCACACCAGAGTAAATAATTCAGCGCTACTGAGGACCCAGTAAGTGTGACTTTAAACACTTCACTATAGCAAGAACAGAAATCTTAAGACAAAAATTATTTTTGGTGTCCAGATTTTCAAATTGATGCAGATTCCAATGTGCATCACGGGCACCTTCTGCACTTTACACTGTCTTCTGGGCACACCCTATCTAAAACAAAGTCTTGTTTACAACCTCACACTTGGCTGCGGAGGAAACAATGATGCCACAAATATGAGATCAGGAACAGAGAAGCAGAAAGAGTAAATTCATACGAAGATTACTTTTTGTTTCCTTCTATACAACATCTAAATCACAAAAAGCTGACGTAAGCATATGGCATTATAAGCAGGCTGTTTCCAAGGGAAGCATCGTACCAGTTCCAGTTGTTTTTCTCTCACCTTCTCCAAGCCAGTGGTCTCGTCTTCAATCTCCTTGGGCAGCAGAATGAGCATGCTTATATGTTTGTTAAGGCATGGAAGCTCAAGGATGGCAACATTTAATTCTTTTACATAGCCCAGGCAAAAAGTAGCTTCCAGATTCATCATTTGCACTGGTTTAGTTTCAGTCTGCAAAACACGGAGTAAACAATTTGCCATTCCTTTTAATTCACGAATAAGATGGTGAGAGAGGAAAGTTTGTAAGCTCTCATGGAAGTGGTACGTTGAGCTAGCATCAGAGAATTTGTTGGCTTTCATAGGTAGTGAAACCAGCTGTAAGAGACCCTGTTGGCTTTTTACAGTAGGCAGCTTTCCAAAGAGAAGTGGAACAGAATTCTATTTAACACCATAGCAACACATTAGGAATTTGCCTTGAAATCTAACATTGGTGGCCCTTCATGCCTGTTTCACTGAGTGCTACAAACTACACTGTCTGCACAGCATCGTAATGCCAGTAATTGTCAAGCACTGAGCACAATTCAACAGGAAAAGTCAAGCTGTTTTTATGAATAATCAATATTTCAGTTCAGGAGCTGAAACAGAAAAAGAAGAAATTTCATTAAGTGTTGTTTGTATAATTTAAAAAACTTCTTTAGCTGAAACTGTTGGCTGATGTGGTAATTTATGAATATTTTAAGTGAACCTGAAACTCCAACTTCTGTCATGTATATATATGTATTTGGAGTATAATCTCTTTATCTCACGTATGTTGCCCAACTTTGCATCTTGGTTTAAAGTTGACTAATTACAATATTCTTCACTGGTCACAGATTCCTGAAGGGACTTCTAGGTGCCGCACCCACTGAGACCTCATGGTGACCTCAGCAGGGCTGATAGGCAGGAGCTGCAGTCGTGAGCCTGCCTGGAAAGAGAGGGGTTGATGGGGTGCCATCCCTGAAGAGGAAAACCCAGGGCCAGGCACCGAAGGGGTACGCTCAAAGAGACCCTGGGGTGTAGATGTTTTGCTAGCTCTGTGACCAAGAGAAATGCAATGTTTTGTGCTGGTTTGGGGAATGCAGCCTCTAGTACAGGCTGCAGTCTCTGGGAAGAAGCTACCTGTGAGAACGTGCATCTTCCTCTAGGCAATCTAGGCAGATGCTTCTGATCACTTGTACTCAGCTCCTGTTGTCTAAGTACACTAACAGGGCAGTCTGTTTTCACACTGGGCCTTTGAAAGATGGATGTGAAACACTAGAAAAGTTTTACAACAACAAACGAACTGATTTAGGGATCCTTGCAGCATCATATACACTTAGATAGGGTTTAAGACTGCCATGGTAATCATAAACATTTCTCGTTTTCTCTTGATTGGATTTCCTTAGCTCAAAGTTTGACAGCACTCCTTTTTTTTTTTTTGGTTTTTTTGTTTGTTTGGGGTTTTTTTGTTTTTTAACAGAACATACCTTGTTGATTTTAAAAGGACATTCTTTGATCTCTGCTTCTGGAAACTTCTTCATCCAGTTTGTAACAAAATAAGCTGCATTGACTAAGAGGATCTGAGTTTGGTCAGTTACACTATCCTCATCCAAAATATTCTCCATTTTGCCTGTGAAGAAGTTTAAGATGGTTGTTAATACAAAAAATACATTATCAGTATATAATTGCTTCAACTGAATATGGCAACATTTTACAGAAATAAAAAAATTGTGCCCTGTACCTCACAGATTAAAGATTCTAATTCTAATGGAAAATTCAAAAAAGAATCACTTACTTAAAAGCGCAGCTTAATGTTTGAAATGGGATTTGCGATCAGGGCAGATCTTCCAAATGAGATGTTTTCTTGGCTTATATAGCACAGAATCAAAATATGTCTACTGCTTTTGTTTAGTACCTTAAAGAAGCTACTGAATTTTCAGTGAAATTCAACGGGTGTAAGCGAAAAAGCATCTGTCACTTGGAGAGCAAGACTTGAGGGGAAGTTCCAGATCAGCAGCTACTGATTTCTAGACTGATACATGAGTATAAAATAACCAGAATAACAGAAAATGCTGCTCTGATTACAGTTCACAACCAAATACTGCTACAGACTTCAAGAAGAATTTGGAAATGCTGCCTCTCCCAGCTCTCTTTTAGACCTGTTCAAGCATTGCCATAAAAGACACTGAATTCAGTGTGGGGAGGGGGGGCAACTCCTGCCTTCATGCATGAATTGCACAGGCAGGGCAAGATGCTTCCGCATGGGCATCTGTGCCAGGCTTACGCACCCACATTCTGATATTTGAACCACACCAGTGCAACAGCCAGCGACCTCTGCACAGGCTGAGAACAGGCTCTCTTATGGGTGCTGTGTGATTGCATGGGCCAGGGCAGGACCTCTGACCTCCATGGACTGGGCAGGCCTCATGGTCACTGATGTGCATCTCCTGTGACTTGGCCAAGCAGTTGGTGACTCATGGTACTGTGGGAAAAGTGCCCGCAGCCCCATTTCCACAGGAAGGCAAATAAGAGCCTTTTAAAGGAAACCAAGACCTGGGTTAATGTACTGATGCCAAATGTTTGTGAAGCTTCAGAGCCAGGAGCTGTTGTTCCTCCAAAACTGTCCTGCTG
>NW_010388110.1:15207-19862 GCF_000710305.1 Buceros rhinoceros silvestris | reverse complement strand
CTGAAGTCAAATGTGAGCAGCTTTTCCCAAGGCTGAGGCAAGGTCAGTCTCACATTTCCACCTTCAGAAATGCTGCAGTAGTAAAGTTAGTGATTTCAAAACAGGTTGACGCTGCTAATCCTCATGAATAGTAGGTCTGGTCCCACTGCTTTCACTACATACTTACTTCTAAAAGAATTGGTAAAGAGGTGTCTCAAGGACAAATACCTCTTTCTCCAAAGAGACAAACAACATCCCCAAAGTTAAGCTGTACTCACCATCAGTTAGCTCTGAAAGAGATTTGTTGATCTTCTGTCGGGCTTCCTCTGTTTTTTCTTTGAACTCCACTAACTCCAATTCAGATGGAAAAGGCCTCTTTGTGGAGTTGACAAAGTCCTGAAAGACACAAGGTACCAAAGTCATGCTTGGTTAAACGCCCTCTGCTCAGTGGCTCTTCACAGAGCCTGCAACATCAGCATCCCCAGCTCCACCACAGGGTAACTGGGGAGTTTATTATGACAAACAGCTACTAAATAACGGTGGCTGACAACCAGGATGCACAGCTGCCTTCAGCACATTGCTCCCAAGGTTGTTTTCAGTCCAGTTGTGTTACATCAGCAGCTAAAGTAACTTTGGCATTGCAGAAGTGACCATGTTGCTAGAGTTTGAAAGGATATAACAACCCTTAGGCGAGGCCTGGGCAAGAGATAAAGACAACAGGCGGCTCACACCATGTCTGTCGGCCCTATTCAAAGGAAAAGAAAAAAAAAGAACCACAACATTTTTCTCAGTTATTTGCAAGGTCCGTAAGTTATAAGGCCAAACACTACCTTCCTCACTTGCATTGTTTCAGTAGCCAGGCTTCTGCCTCCTCAGACAGATTAAGAAACTACAGCTTATGCAGTAATTACTTGGGTGTGTGAACTGGACACACGCTTGCACCATCAACATTTTAAAACTCCTTTTTGCTCATACTGACAATGCAAGGACCTTGATGTGGCATAGAAGCTGCGTTACGTTCAAAACCTGCTGAGCTACTGACCTAAAGCATATTAATGAAAGAAGTGTTGTAATAGTTGCATAACTTGGGGTCAAGAAGCACACTCATCCATCCTGCTACAAACTTCTGTGTCAGCACAGAATATTTATTACGTTCTTCATCACCAGAGTCTAGTCAAGTTACAGGCAATAGTGAGACAATTTATTCTAAACAACATTGCTGTCTGACACCATAATCCACCAACATGCTGGCCAAGCAATCCACAGTTCCGGGGCTTTCCTGCAGTACTTACTGTGGTAGGGTTAAGCGACTTGTCTACATAGAGCCGTTTGACCATTTTCAGTGCAAAGAAAGAGCTGAGTTTGGAAACGTCTGAAGTTACCGTTTGAAACCCAAAAGAAACGTCTTTAACATCTTGTAAATGGAGTACCTGTCAAATGAACATAATAAAACACTAAGTATCATTTTTATTATCTAAATATTCCTAAGAGCTAGGTGAAATATGCTAGTTTGTGACCAGAGCTGTGATTTTCCACATCTAAGCTAACAACAGAGCCTCTCGCTGTTGTTACTCAAAATCACGTGTTCATTTGACATCCTCACATAAGTTTAAAAATGCGATCTCACCAGAGCTTTAACCAAACAGGTTTCTCTCCTGTGAGCAGTCCAAAGAAATCAATAGAGAGGTTCATGCCTGTGATGTAGGCTAGTCTCTTAAAACTCCGTAGTGTGGAGTCATAATGTTTTCACCAAACTTACATTCCTGTCCAAAAACCTGGAACTTTTAAGCCAGATGAATGAAGGCCCCAGCCAGTCTCCTTTCTAGAAGTTGGCTACACCTTTAAAAATGCTTAACAGATCATCAAGTTTTCTGATTGCCGTGACTGATACATGACATCACATGGCAGGTATTTCAGCAAAATTTGATCAGATAACTCTGTTTATTTTGGTAGACAAAGTATGAGCTGGAGGCAGGGCTGCTGACCCACACATGGCCATCTCCCAGCTCCTGGGAATGACAAGTCCAGTTCTAGGAAGTGCTGGGGTGACCTAAAACTTGCTGCTTTTAGGCACCAGAGGTGAGAGGTTATGGCTGGTTTTGTTTGAAGATAACCCTGTAAATATGAATTGAACTTCTAATGCCTGCTTATTCAGGGTCTTTGATGGTGGCTGTTTCATTACTGGCAGCCTGCCCAACTCTCCTCACCTGTCTCAAATTGCCACATGAGGCATAGCAGGCACCAGTGACCTTCTTTTCCCTTTGTTCCCTTTGTTCCTCTTTCTCTCTGAACATCATACCTTCACAGACACAACAAATTCCTGCTCTGCCTTAGCCACCTCTCCGTGTCCTCCCCTCTCCTTGCTCCATGAGAGCAGAAGGAAGTAATCTCCCAAGAACACAGAACCAGCACAGCTCTTGTAGCCAAACTCCATGGTCATTTCCTCAGAAACAACTTTCTCTACTTATTTCTTTTTCTTCCAACAGTTTTATTCCTTAGCATGTTAAGTGCAGAAGGATTCTGTGCCTGGAAACTGTGTTTGGGGAGAAAGCTTCACTACTGCAACTCCTCTACCTAGGACAGCTTCTGGCACAAGCTTGTTAACTGATATTCCAGCACAAGACTGCCAATCTGGCACCTTTTGTATCTATCTAGTATTTAAAACCCAACACGAACTCAGGGGCAGGCAGAAGCTAAAACAGACATGGGAAATAGGAGATACTACATTTTAAAACATACTGAGTTCTCCTTAGTATCTGTAGCCAGCACTTTTTGTATACCATTTGAGAAATACATATACCACTGTTACCACAGAGGGAGCTTGTTAAACTGATGGCATTGTAACTGCCATGTTGCATCATGGTGTTGGAAACCCCTTGAACACCATGAGCGGCTTGTAAGGAGAAACATGGTTGAAGCTGTGCCCTCTTCTACTGCATCCACCTCCTCCTCGCGGTTATGAGGGAGAAAGGTGAATTGTCAGTGCCAGGCTGCTAAGCGTACTTGCTGCTGACAGATAATGGCAAAATTCTTTCCAATCCTATAAAGCTTAGGCAACTCCTGAGTATTGAAAAAGCAATTATCCAGAAAATGCAGTGATCTTGACTGTGACTTGCAGCCACAATCAACACTACTAAAAGGAGACAAGGCTTTAATACAACTGTTGAGGCCACTGCCATGTCCCCTTCCACCTTGTATGCTCTTGAGAAAGCTTTTTCTTTATGCCGGATTTTCAACTTCTTTTGCTGTGTGAAGCCTTAGAGAACTGTTCAGGAATTTCAGATGGGTGGTTTGCAGCCTGACTTACGAGGGAACCAGACGTCCAGCAGAATATTAACAAGTATAAATAAGGTGGCCAGCTCTGACAGATGTATAATTTTGCAGTCACAGAGCAGGAAGCTGACAACTTACCTGTTTCATTTGTTCTGCGGTATCACCTTTTGTAGCTTTATATGCCAGAGCCAGAGATGTTGAGGTACACAGTGGGGCAAAAATAATATTGGCTGATTTGTCCTTCTCGCATAGTTTTTTGAAGATATCAACTGCAAAGGCAGTGTTTGCTAGTTGCAGAGCATCCATTGTCATCCTGAAACAGGAAAGGAAAAAGAGACATGACTCAGAGTGTAATTCTAGCTCCTGATGTGGTGGAGCTGGGTCAGAGAACTGAAGGAGGCTGGACACCAGTATTGGGACTGGAGAGGAGAGGAGAGGAGAGGAGAGGAGAGGATGGCGTGACTGAGCCCACTCAGCTTCGGAGCACACTGGCAGCTCCTGAGGAGCAGAGAAGGTCTCATCCATGTCCAACAAAGGAAATGCAAGTAGTTCAGTAATAACCATCATCTTCAAGTGACAGCTGGCAATGCCACCCCCATGTTACATGGAGCCAGTATTACCAGACACACTTGGGGAAACCTGGGTGACTCAGGGAGACCCATGCTTATCGTGTCAAATTGGATCACATACAAATTTAACCTGTTTTTAATTGATACTCTTAAAATGTCCCAACTTACAAGGTACTTTGCCTGTGCTCTGGGCTCTCCTGGCTATCAGACAGGCCTTTAAAAGTTTCATAATCTTTCCCATGTCTTGCTTCATGGCTAATTGTTCATTAAAGCTTTAGCTTTGGTACATATTACTCCTTTAAGGGATGTCTCCCCATTGTCCCAAGCCTTGCTAGAGGTCTCCAGAAAGCTGTCTGGTCCTGCAGGTTGAGATTGCCTTAGCAACTTCAAGGACACCTCCTAAATAAATACTGCTGTGTGCCCACTCATCACCTAAACTGTTAGCTGCACATATTTTCCTAGCCATTCTTATTAACTGCCATTGCCACAGGGCTGTTTGATGATCTGTGCAGTCAGGAATGGGAAGGGTGGTGCCCAAGGGACAGTTGCTGCAGCCCATGCTCCAGGAAAGCCAGAGAGTGTTCCCATCTTCCAGACTGCTTTCACATACCTGAAACTGAACTTTGGTGTAAGCACATTTATGTAGATTCAAGCTAACAAGGGTAAACCACAGAATTTCAGTCAATAGCACAAGTTTGACTTTAGACCAGCAAGCGCACAGAAGATGACCCCTTTGGCATAATGAATTTGAACACTACTCTGCCCCCAATACCACGTATCCCTAAAAAAAAAAAAAAAAAAGGGAAATTTTTAAAAATGGTAATAAAAAACCCC